>NW_017307485.1:378212-393131 GCF_000935625.1 Nanorana parkeri | reverse complement strand
CAGTATATATATATATATATATATTATAGTTGAATAGAAGACTATCCTTCACCTGGACTGGTTCTCCTATACCTATAGATAAAGCAAAAGTAAAAAACAAACAGCAGAAGTTCATTGACAGCATAAACTGTCCGAGTATACCATTTTTCTCTGTAAAGCTGGGCTGGAGTTTAAAAGGAAGGAGCAGTACAAGGAGCCAATCCTTTCATGAGGTGACAAGAAGCACACTGATAGAAGAAGTAAGTGAGTGACAGAGAGATGAGCTCATCTCTATGCTGCTTCTCTTTTTACTGTCCAGTCTTAGGCTGGGGGCAGGACCAGGACAACCTGGGCTAAGAGGAAGTAGGTTAAATTATTCTGGCTATCAGACTGAGGACATCCATTGGCACAAAAATGTGCTGCAGTGGAAATCTCTTGTTTAAAGCGGAAGCATTTTTAACTTGATCTTTTAAAGTGGAGCAGAACTTAAAAAGAGGCGGTATGTTATAGGGAACATTTAGAAGTGTCTATGTAGTACCCTGAAAATGTACATTTTGTCTGGAACTTCTCCTACAAAATATGTATGTGAATGTGCCCAGGCACTCCTGTGCCTACAACCTCATAGCTGTATATCTGTAGTGTGAGATCTATGGCACTGCTGCTTCTGACTGCTACTCCTAGAAGAATTTGAGTGAAATTTAGTGATGTCACTACTATGCTGGAGACTCTGACAGAAGGAAGCAAAGCCTTGCCTTTACCAGGGCGGCCACCTTCATATAGAGAGCAATGCAAACAAGACATGCATAGATGCCAGCTGTCCTGTATTTGCTGCGACAGTCCCACACCTTTGACCTCAGTCCCCGTGATACTGTATACCTTAATGTTCTGAGGTTACCCTTACTTGAGTTACTGTGCATGCATTCATTTTGATGATCAGGGTCTCTGGGAGGGTGATTCCCCCCATAATAAGAGGCATGGATTGGATCGGCCACTCTGGTAAGTGGGCAGGAACTGAGTGAGACTGTCCTGAGGTGAACTTTAAGTGGGGTGACCTGTGTTCTGGGGACCAGGACTTAAGTTTTAGGGAAATGATCAGCTGCACAGAGACAACGGGTAAAACGTTTTTTTAACTTGGAATTCTCCTTTAACGAGTATCTACTATTTTGTACAGATTTCAGTTAGCATTGGATCGCTATAAATAAATGAGTACGTATAATGCTGGATGGCTCCACTGAGATATGTTTCTCCCATCTATCAGAGGAAGTAGCTTTTTCCTCATTCAGGAACGGTATGGTGTGCTTTATAAAATCCTGTCTGAGCAGACTTATGACTTTGTACAGAAAGATTTTAATTATGCTGATGAAATAATCCAAGACACATAACAGTAAACTTTTTATTACAGTAACAATTCTTGATTAAAGGGACAATGTCTCTTTTTATAAGAATCATGTTCCCAGTGGTTGTGACAAACTTGTACTACCTCTTCCATGCCATTGAAAGTGTCTAACTTTTCATACAATTGATAAAGACTGGAACCCTCTGCTCCTTCTAGAAAAACATTATGAACTGTGATAACAAGCACCCTGAGATAGGGAGAAATGATACTTCAGTCATTGGTTAAAGAAGAACTCTGGTTAAATATGTTATTAACACTTGCAGTGGGGCTACCTCCGCACTGCAAGGGTTAAGTGCTTGTTTTTGCCTAGGGTCAAAAATAATAAAGTTATACTCACCCGATCCTCCAAGCCCGCAAGCTGTGGCACTGCTCCTTCTGACAGCTACTCCTAGAAGATTTGGAGTGAAATTGGGTGATTTCACTACTATGCTGCAGGGACGTGTGGCCAGACAGTGCTCCCTCCAGCCTGTCTCCTCCTCTACTGTAGCGATGGTATGTCCCTCAGCATTCTCACATCCTATACCCAGTGTATAGAATGTGATGACTCAAGAACCTTAGACGGTTGCAGCGGAGGGGGAAAGAGGCTGTGGCGACCGGTCTGAGAGCAACCCATCTCGGACTTAACCCTTGCAGTGTGGGGATAGGGTTTTACCAGAGTTTTGCTTTAATTCTTGTTTCATTGATCAAAATATTTTTGTGTTTGGTGGCTTCAGTGTTTGTATTTGTTTCTACAAACTCATTTACTGTATGTGCTTTGTATGTTTGAAATAGGTCACTGGAAAATTGTTATCTGATGTTTTTTAAATAATTATTTAATCATGAGCAACTTAAGAATGCCTTAATTCCCCTAATATTTTACTGTTTATTAAACAGCTGCCTTGTTGTATGGGCATTCATCTTTCTTTTCTAACGACAGCTTTTTCACTTTGCAGAGGAGTTTTTCCTTAGTGAATAAGCTGAAGCACTGCAGACTTCCATCAGCCAATTAAAAAAAAAAAAATCACTAAGCCAAGGAAAAATTCCCCTGCAAAGTAAATCAACCTCCACTGTATATGTAAGAAAAGTTTAATAATCATTATAGAAGTCAGTGTGAGATAGTATATCACCAGATGATGGATTGCAATGAATTCATGTAGTGTTGTAGTGGAAGACGTTTAACTTTAGTGTAGCAGACATTCAGGCTGAAGTTGGAACACTCCTCAAATATTATGACTTTACAAGCTACTGGTACAAAAATACACATTGCCTTAAAAACTAAAGAAGCAGGAGTGCAATTACTCATACTGACCAATTATACTTCCATTCACTCTAGTAATTCATGCTGAACTCCAGGCAGGCAGTTGAATACACAGTAGAAATACATTTTTGTGAGCTGTTTTAGTTGACTAAATATTTTTACTTAGTATTGTGATGCAAGGACTCACGGGGCCACCCTACAGGCTACATTGCAGTTAAGCAATAAAACTTAGGACCCAGGACACACCCTAGCCAGTGATTGGACAGTGAAGGAGCAGCAGCACAATTAGGTTGTCTTTCTGCTGTCCTTTCCTGTGTGTGGGACCCCTCATCTCCTAGTCTGTGTGTTGCTATGCAGATTACTGGAGATTTATATTTACACTCACCTATGCCTCGTACCAGTGCTACATCTTCCCCCTGTACGTCCTGCACCTGTGGGTCCTGTGTTCTACAAGAGAGATTCCAGCTTTCATACATATGTGTGCTCTCATTCTTTCTTGCCTCCCTGTGATCCCAGACCCCTATTGTGCCCAGAGACTTTGGCAGTCCTGACTTCTCATGGGTCCAGAATTAGGCCCCATTCACATGTAGCGACTTCCGCCGCGATATCATGCATTTTTGCCGCGCGATATCGCGAGAAGTCGCCGGCTAATGATAGTCAATGGAGCTGTCTTAGCTCCATGTCGCGCCTCGCTCGTCGCGGTCGCAAGTCGCTTCTACAGGACCCTTTTTCGGCGGATTTTGCACGATTTTGCTTTTTTCTATGGAGCCCGATGGAGAAGGTCGCGCTACCGTCGCTGGATCGTCGCTGGAACGTCGCCCCGAAAGTCGCGCTATTCCGGCCGCTGCAAAGGTATGTCGCTACATGTGAATGGGGCCTTAGAGTGATCCGAGAGACTTTGTCACTCCTGACTTCCTACGTGTCTAGATTTCCAGTGCTTCTAGGGGGGAAGGAATCAAGGAGCAGAAGATTTGATTACTCTGCTGTGTCTGTGTGTTTGTGGAGACAAACACAGCTTAATAGCACCAACAAGGGTGGCTCCATAAAACCAGGCAAGGGAAATGGGCCACTGTAAAACAGGATATAAGGACCAGAGCTCAGGGGACCATGTGATTCTGCAGGAAACTAAAAAGTTTAAACCGAAAGATTCAGCATCCATTGTAAATGATTTAATCAGCATTTGGAATAGCGTAAAAATCTTTTGACTTTAATATCACTTTAAGAGATTTCTGATTGGTTGCTGTGTGTTATTTCACTTAACATGTAGTTGCTGCACTTTCCTAGATCTGAATATCATCCTCTAACAAGGAGATTAAATAAAAACTTTGTTTTATGTAATAGCACTCAAACTAGGAAAATGTGGCTCACATTGCAGAAAGCAGAAATTTCCCTTAATAGAAATAAATCCACATATGAAATTCTAGCCAGCCAGATAAATATTAACCCAGACAAATGTAGAAGTATCTTGCAAAACAAATATCCCTTTGTTTTCCTATTGGTGTTACAGTAAATGCCTTTTCCTGTACATTTTTTGCTTGGATTTTGAATTTCCAAGTCTTCACATTTCTGCAAGGTCAAATTTTGTTTTATATTTTATTCTATATTCTTTTTTTATAGGACATGCATATGGTAATATAAATGCAGCTTTGAAACTCATGTAAACAAAATCTTTTTTTTTTTTCTATAGTCACTGAAATAGTTCTTACTGTTGCACAAAGGAAGTACTTATATGGGCTATAATGTGATGTCTTCAAGGATCATTATGATTAGAAGTGTATTTATAGTCTTATTTATGCCCTACTGATGCCAATCGTCAAGACTGTGTTTGCCACATATGCAAGTACCTTAATAGGCGGCTTACAGGGTTAGCTGTACAATCACAGAATAGCCAGTAATTAAACACTACTTATACAGTAAAACAACGCGTGGGCTAAGCATGATAGCGACATTGTGGGATTGTGTGTGCTTAGTCATGACCCTTTGCCATTGTGTAGGTTGGCGCTTAATATTCAGTCATTTGACAAATATAAAGTTATTTAGTAAGAAGTTAAAGAAAAAGTGATAAGGTTCAGTGAATTTAATTCCCGTTATCACAACAGAGCTGTTGCAATTCAAAATGATTGTTGATTGGTTGCAATGGGCCATTGCACTTTTCTCTTTGCCTAGGTAGGGAAGGGTCTTATACCTTTTCCCTGAATATCATAAGCAAGTCGAGCCTACAAAACAGCTGCATTGGCTCCCTGTACTGGGTCAGTATCATCGTAAGCAAGATGCAATCAATCCATTTTGACATCACTTATGGAAGATAATGCCATCATCTCACTCTATTCCATAAAAAATTAAGTTGTAGAAGACCCACTGTGCTACTAACAATCCTAGAGCAGGGTTTTCTAAGTTTTGGGTAGTAGGGTTACAGGGTAATTATAAAAAAAAGATCAAATGTATGTCCTATACATCCTACTGTAGTCATCATGACGCTAGGGTATTGTCCTCTCCACGAGATCTGCTGGAGCCTATAAGAGCATTTTCTCCATGTGGTTAAAATAAATGACTTGCAATTCTCAACACTGTAAAGAGTGTATTCTCATAAAATTGTTATATGGTTGGAAGTACCACCTAGAGTGCCACCTAGAATGCTGATATACTGCATACTACCAGGGGCACATATTCCACAGAAACACATTATTATTGTATTAGTACTTTATATGTTTTATCCATGCAGTGCTTAGAATCTGGCTGGTTGCTGCTGTTTTTCTGCAATCCTGTAGAGTTGATATGTATTACATTCTGTATTGCCGTTAACTTTGCGTTGACTTGGGAGAAATTTCAGCTCGAAAGTTATCATGTTTCTTTGGCAATACAATGCCTCGTCTGAATTTGTTCCTACTTTGCTGCACTAACTAATACTAGCAGTCTTGCTTTTGCTGTCTCTTGAACAAGACAACTTCAAATGGTTTTTTTGTACAGGTAGCAAGTATCCCACACAACAGTTTAAGTTTTTGACCGGCTGCAAGCAGCTTTATTGTGTTTCTAGCATCAAACAAGCTTAGGCAAAAACAAAAATAAATTTAAATCTTTCAGGCACTTACTACACAATTGACGTCCTTCTGTAACAGTGAAATGGACTTTGTGCGTAGCTCCACAAAATAATAGCTTGTACTTACAAGGCTGTCATCACATGGCCTCTCTGTAGATCAATGTAGTCTGATTTCCCCAAAGTATGAGAATGTGTGAACATCTAGCTTCCACTGAAAAGGAAAGGCACACTTTAAACATAATAAGGTCTAATTAAGCAGTTTTCTGGAAACCCATCACTGGAAATACACTCTCTTACCACCAAACCTGTTTTCCCAGGACTTTTTTTACAACTAATATTTATTGACAAGAATGTAATGTATTACATGTTACTCTGGGAGCGTGTACCAGATGTCTATAGTCTTTCCATGATACCGGACAACATCCTTTATTTACAGCAACATCACTGGGCTGTTTTTCCTCGAAACTTCTGAACTTTGCTGATCTAAATAATTATGCTCTCCATTTGACACACCTCCTTCCAGGCATTCATGTGAAAGACTATTTTAATGTTTTAAGTTTGAGAATGATCTGATAAAGCCTTTGTTAGCAAAATCTGTAGAGATTTACATATGATGATGCACGAATGAGTGTTTGCTCCAAAGTGTGTCTCCTCATTATTTATTTGCCATCTCTCTATTAGTGCAGATGTTAACAGTGACGTATGTAGGTGTCAAAACTGTTAACATTTGTTAACAATCGTTCAACAGGTGAGAAACTGGAGGAATTTCTGCGCTCTCTAAACAGCAGCAAGCCCCTTTATTTGGGACAGACAGGACTGGGGAACATTGAAGAACTTGGAAAACTTGGACTTGAACCTGGAGAAAACTTCTGCATGGGAGGTCCGGGAATGATCTTCAGCCGAGAGGTGTTGCGAAGAATGGTCCCACACATTGGTGAATGTCTACGTGAGATGTATACTACACACGAGGATGTGGAAGTGGGAAGATGTGTGCGCCGCTTTGGTGGAACACAGTGCGTCTGGTCCTATGAGGTAAGAATGTGTTTTTATTATTGCTTATTTCAATTTATTTTCAGTTTTATTTGTTTTATATGAATAAACCTTCTGATACTTGACATATTATACAGCCTTCCCTATTAAGCTTATGTATTATATCATATCATATAAACTCACATTGACTGAACAGTTTTTAAACATAACAGATGTTATTGTTCCCTTGTTTCCTTATGTATATTTCTGAACCCCCTTTAAGAGCCTTTTGAACCACATATAATAGTCATAGTCAATAGTTCAGTAGTCAGTGGCTGGTGGCAGAATGATTAAACCGTGAGCATTTAGCAGAATATTAATTTGTTTAATTTCAATTTGTATTATACAAAAAAGTTTCGTCCTACCCTCAGGTCAGCCTCTTCTCTTTGACATCTTAAATATGTACAAACAGTCAGCCTGGACATTTTAGAGGCACCTTTGTGGCTCTTGTTCCAGCAATTATTTGGAAAATGGCTGATTAGAACCTTTTGTATATATACTGGATTACCAGCCCATATTTAGTATACATAATTAATGGGGCCAGAGTGAATCCAAGGGACAAATAGATATTTTCTTTAGCAATAGAAACAAAACTTGAAAAAAAAATTGAAAGCATGTCCATGCAGCAATAAAGCTGAGCTGTCAAGATTGAAAGTAAGAAAGGGAATTTCTGAAGATGCAAATACCATATAATGAGGATCTGTGATATTTTAAATATTTGTTGTAGATCTAAAAAACTGTGGTTTAAATGAAATATTTATGAGGGCCGTTTCATACACTATATTTTGTGGGCAGAGCAATTGAGGATGACTAAGTTATTGATAATAATATATGGTGTCTGCATGCTCTGCTCAGAGACAGACTAGTGCAGGGTAAAATATGGGTTTCTTGGGGTCTCTTCAATATAGATTGCTTCTATTTTGCTACCAAAATTGTTAATGGGATCTTCAGGAAAATAACAGGATATGCTACATTCATTGATATTCAGCATCTTGGGAGTCTTGAGAACATACAGTATAGGGAAGATCAGTAACACTTACGTACTTGTAGAGTGCTAAACACAAGGGTGAGCTAAGGAAAGGTGGTACATTGAAAATGCCTGTGGGTGTTATCCACTTTGAACTTAAATGGTTTGGATGAGTACAGTGTTTCATTAATAGTTTCCACGGAGTGATAAAACCTAACTGTTTGTTCTGTCTTGTTCATTATACCTTAGTGAAGTTTCTAAAATCATGTGGCTTAGTGGTTAACACTTTTACAGCACTCAGGCACCTGGTATGGCCAGGATACTATCTACATGGAGTGAGCCTGTTCTCACTATGCCTGCATGGGTTTCCTCCCACCCTCTAAAGCAGGGTTCTCAAACTCAATTCACTCGTGGGCCACTAGACAAATTGATTGCATCCAGGGAGAGTGCTTGATTTCTAACCACATGTAATCATATCACATACCATTACATGCAGTGCTCTGGCTTTTACATGCAGCGGCTGGCACATGATCATTAACTTGAACTGGTTACAGCTGCTGCTTGTAAATGCCAGTTTAGGGATTTTTGCCACAGAAAAACACAAATTCCCAACACAGCAATCCCCAATCACACCTAAACTTACAGGTATGAATGGAGCCTAATACAAACATACACACAAACCTGGTGCAGACCTTACTAATCCTTCCTTTCGCCTGGAGCTCAGAACTGTCACAGCTCCGGCCGAAAGGAATTACTGAGTGCCAGAGCTGACAGGAGCAGCTATGCGGTGTGCATCTGACAGAGATGCAGACCATGTAGCTGTTCCCATAAGTGAGGTACGGTGTACCTGACTTGACAGCCTGCTGCTGGCTGAATGGTACCAGATTATGGACCTGGACTGACCTGCAGGCCAGTACTTTGAGACCCTGCTCTAAAGACATGCTGGTGGGTTAATTGGCTTCTGTATAAATTGGCCCTAGTATGTGAGATAGGGACTTTAGATTGTAAGCTCCTTGGCAGGGACTGATGTGCATGTGCAGTATGTAAATCACTGCACAAATTGTTGGTGCTATAAAAAAAATACCTGTTATTTAATATATAATTTAAAGGATCTGTGATGAAGGGAATGGTTTCCTATATTATATGAAAGAAGGTGTTCCTAGCAACCAATTAGCTGTACATGCTCTTTGCCCAGGCCAATTTTTAACTGGCTTCGAGAGTATGCATATGTACAGAGATGTGCAGAAAATCTTGTGACTGCAGACAGCTTTATCAATAGCAGAAGGAAATATAAACTATCAGAGCCACTTAAAACTAAAGGCCATCAGTAGGAAGGAGTAGGTGAAATATTGTATTTGCAAACTTTTGATTCGACTTTTGAACTTCTTGATTTGCCCACATACTGTATACACTGTAAGAAGATAAGGTGTGCTAAAATGTACTCATTCTTTAAAGTACAAGATGTCATATTGCTTACCATCTTTATATAAAACATAAATAGATGGCAAAAGAGCATTTGCAGCTAGTGGTATCATATACTGTATAACACCACTTGTTAACAGGCAAGTGCTTGGACACGTTTAATCCCATTTATAAAGCAACTTGAGCCATCAGAAAAAATTTTGAAAGGAATCTCATTTCAGTAAAGGTTGTTGCAGTTAGGTGTTTACTGAAATACTAATTTCAGCTACTTTGTATCCATATTCTAAGCCTTGCAGACATATTCTGCATGTTTCTAAGGGTTAATTACAGTGCCTTAATATCACATTCATTATACTTTAAAATGTAATTAAGCACTTCAATGTTTGGGAGCAACACCTTGTTAAGAAGCTGGGCTTTAAATCTAAGCGTGTGTGTTTCCTCTTTGATGTTCAATTATGTAGTTACAATGCACTCATCAATACGTCGCTCCGCACCATCTTCAAGTATTTAAAAAGGCGAAACTGGAGACAATTTAGGAAATGCTTTCCTTAAAATAAAGAAATAGCATCTACGTGCTATAGCTTAGAACTTAGTGTATCTAAACCCAAAAACAAAAATGTAAGTATATTGCAGCTTAGCAGTCCTTACAGGTGCCAGAATTTATTTTCTTCTTTTTTCTATGTTTTTTTCCTGGTAATCCTGTGAATATCACGATTCCTGTCCTGGGGTAACTATGCTCACTCACTGTACTCTTTATATGGAGGTAGCCATGGTTGAGACCTAGGCCTATAACTTTCAGGGGTCACTGGAAGTTTGTACAGTATGGTATGCTTTACTCTGGACTGCAAACATGTCTGCATCTGTCCTCCTCCTGCACATGGGATAGGGAGATTCATAGTTTACAGTAGGAAGATGCATTGCTTTTGCTTTCAGTTCAGATCACAGGAAATGACACTGACTCTTCATTTCCAGCAGGATCAACAGGTATATTCTAATGTTCTTAGCCTGAAAAGGGATACCTAATGAAACCACCATATCTAAGAACAGGCTACATATAGGATTTTCAATATTTGTTCTTGGGGTTAGTGGTCTTTTAAATGTTATAGGATTCGTATGTTACTGTTAATAAATGTCTTTATTTTCATTGATCATAATTAGGGAATGCTGACAATGATGTTATTATACCAGTACAGCAAAGCTACTATCACTATATTTAGCAAGAGTGGAAATGCTGGCCAGGGTTGAAGGATGTGGCTTTTGCAAGGAAGGGTGAGAAAGTCTAACTGGAAAACAGTTGTATGTGGGAGGGATGTCGTAAAATAGTCACTATAGACCTGATTCTTAGCTGCTGACTGTTGTTTAGAAAGCTCTATAAAATAGCCATTTATGCACAGTAAATAGGTTTGAAAATCACCATTCATGCACAGTAAATACATTTGAAAATGGCTAACATTCCTTTTTAAAGTGATCCTGTGGCAAGGCTATGGGCATTTATGTATTTATATATTCTAGACAAACACAACATGAGCTTTGAAAATAACCCTTACTGACATTTGTAGATGCAAGCAGCGTAGAGGAATTAATCCTTAAATTTAACAACAAAATCAGTAAGATCAGATTTCTAGTCCTTCTCTGGGCAGCTAGACTCCCCCTGCTCCAGCTCCCAGCAGTGACCCAGCAGTGACCCAGCAGCCTTTCCGACTGCCTATCTTTAATGTATACACAGAGCAGGTGCACTGGGTGGGTGATTGTTCACTCAGCTTAATGAGTAAAGTAAAGTTGTGGTTACTTTAATCATCCAATCATATGCAAGCAATTTTTAATTCCAAAGTATTAAACATGAGCATAAGTTTACACTATTACTAAGCTAAGTGAACCTTCACTTTACTAAGTGAGGATTCTCTACTGGTAGTAAAGATGTTTCTTTGAATGATCTCTATTGCTTTAAAAAAAAATAATATTGGCATTTGTTTAAACCACTATGCATACAGGCTTTCTTAGCAATAATGTAGGCTTTACTCAAGTCAATACTTTTCTTTAGATTAGAACAGAGTGGAAAGGGGTAGAGTCTATCAGATTTTAATTGCTATTGGTACCTTTATTGTGGAGATTGCTTCTCTCCATCTGTCCCTGTCACACTGGAACAACTAATTAGGGGCACAGATGTCACTTGTAGACACTGACAGCAAAAAAAAACAAAAACCCCAACAGAGGTTTTCACCCCTTTTCCATAGATACCTGACTGGCTACACTGACAGCTCTAATTGCTGTCTTGTAGCATCATATCCACCCTGCACAGTATTTTCAAGTTTCTTAGTTGCCTTTTTACAGTATTATCCTCTCTGCTTTAGCTCCAAGTTACTTTTACTTATTGCCCTGATGAAGGGGAAACAGATCCCTGAAACTTGCTGGAATTCCTGGAACCTTTAACAATCATTCCAACTGTGCAAGGATAGCCATGGTATTGTACATTCTGTTGGATACATGCATTGTCCCTCCTGATGGAGTGTAGCTCTCACATTCCTTTTGTTTCATCTATGTATGTATGTAAATGTATATATACATGGCACACTGTGATATCTCTGTGTTGTCAATAGAGCATCCTCTCATAACTACTTAAAACAGACTATTGTCAGCACCCAGAAGCATCTAATTTTTCCAGTTATAAAATTCTGACAGTGCATTTTGGTGCTACCTCTGTTCCCACTACAAATATTTCCCATCATTTCCTATCCCTCCGCAAGTCTGTCACAATAAATGAAAGATGGGAAATCTCCACAATAGGGACACAGACACGCACACACACCCATTAAAAACATGCATCAGGTTGATATATAATTCTCCTTTTTAAAACCTGCTACATTGTTCTCACTATAACACCAGCATGCTTCTGCTGGTGTTATAATGTAAAGAAGTTGCCGCATTGTAGAGCTCTGTAGCCGTCAGTATAATGTCCTGTCCTAGTCTGCTGAGAAGAGTGGCCATGTACAGCTTTGGCTTTGTGAAGAGATTGTTTACCAGCAGTCAGTTGCAGGTCATTGTACTTTGCATTTTCATGCAGCAGTACGCTGTGCTATTACAGCAACACGCCATGCAAAGCTAAAAATGTCAGAGAACATGGAAGAAATGGAATTCTGTCACTCCATCACAACACATTCACCTTTTACTTATTGATCTTCATACAAAAGCAATTAGAAATTCTGAGGTTGCCAGCAAAGTCAACTAGGATTCTATAATTTACAGTATATTCTTTACCAAAGCCAGCAAGTGTGTAAGAAAAATAAATTGAAGATTTATATTTGTTGCAAAAGTTATAGCTGTGCTCTGTAGTATGTCACTGGGTTTAATGGTGCTCTGTAGTATGTCACTGGGATTTTCAGTATTCTTAAAGGTCTCTGAACATAGAACATTGTACTCACAGAATATGGTAAGGAGAAAGCTGAGCATAGCGTGTCCTATTTTCTTCCATCATTGTTCACTAGTTCCCTCCCCATGCACTTAGTGTGATATATCAGCTAGTGCAGCCTTTCTAAACTTTTTATCAATCCCGACATCCTTTAAAAAGTTTCTTACCATCAATGGGAAACCTGAACCAAGGATGATGCACACAACTGCTGTATTCTGGCAGGGATGGATCAGAAGCAGACACTGAACTCCTGGTCCACAACATTCAGTCCTTCCTGGTACTTGTTCTTTATGTAAGAAGATGCTTAAAAAAGTTTGCACAAATATGTCACAGAAAAAGGCAGCAGAAGAATAATGGACTTTCCCTCTGATGTGGAAGTCCTCCCTTTTCACCTCTCCACTTCAGGCTCAACCTTCACATCAAAGTCCCCCCCTTCTCATCAGCATCCCTCTCTTTCAAGTCAGAGTGCCCCTTTCAGATCAGGAACCCTCCCTTCACACCAGGGCCTCCCTTCACATTAGAGTCAAGCTTTCCCATCAGGAGTTCCCCCCTTCACAGTAAAGTCTTCCCTTTTACATCAAGAGCCTACTTCACATCGGAGTCCTTCCCTTTCCATCATCGTCCCTCCTTTACATGAGGATCCACCCCTTTACATCAGAGTCCTCCTTTCACATCAGTGCCCTCCCCTTTCATATTAGGAGCCCCCTTTACATCAGAGTCCTCAGTTCCCTCTACACATTATAGTCCTAACATACAATCTTCAGTGTGGCTGTGGCATCATGGGGTGAGAGGCCAAGCAGGTCGGGACAACAGCAGACTTTCATCCTCTTCTGAATGCTGGGGCCATCTGTCAGCCCCTTTGTAATGAATGAAACTGTGTGTCCTAGCCAGCCTGTAGGCACAATGGCAATGAATTATATTGTGCGGTGGATAGGGGACAAACTGCACCCTGTACAAGACGCAACACCTCTGATGAACTCAGATGGCACCTCAGTGTTGAAAAAGACTGAACCTGGTGTCTTCTGTTCCTCTCATTGTGCTGTGGAGCTCTTAGTGACCATGAAGGGCAGTGCGTTTCAAAGTATATGGGCACATATAAAGCATTCTATCTGGAAAAAGCCTATTAGTAATTAGACAATTTTGGGCTGAACCAACCACAATAAAGATTTTACGCCTTCACTGGTATACCAAAAGTAAACATAAATGTTTTATTATATATAATATATAAGTTAAGTCTAACAACACTAAACAGCAGTGTTAGTAATGTCCAATTTCTTTTATCACAAGGCCAACAGTTAAACTTTCATCTCCCTGTTTATTTGATTCCTCTGGCCATTGATATATGCAGCGAGAGGTGGCACATAGCTATAACAGGAAGAGTAGTGACGTCTTTGACATGCAGGATCTGATTGACAGCCTGGCATCGTGATCTCTATGTTGTGCAAAAGGGAAGATGGCAGCAACAATTATGGAAATAATAAGGTCTCGGGGGACAGACTGGAGCAAAGTTTGTTAGCTGACATTGCACTGGTAAGTTTTGTTTGTTGCCGAAGCTTGTGCTTGGAAATGAGAGTGCAACACACATCAAACTGGGGCTGGTCATAGATGAATAAAAGGTAGGACAGCCTGGTCAATTTGTCTTAAAGGGGAAAGTTCAACTGTACAGCTTGGAAATATTTGCCCATTCACTATTATTTACCTTCTTATAAGATGACATGAGTTTCATGCATAAACCGTTCATTTATTTTCATCTCCCCACTCTGTTGTATTGTATGTGCGGCCAAATCAAATATACATGTGTTTATGACGCAGCCAGGAAGTTTGGATTGGATATGTATGCTCTCTACCTATGGTATATAGGCACATTGGGAATCATAGGCACAATGTCTAAAAAAAAAAAAAAAAAATGTCAGAAATGTTCTATGCCAGCAGCATGTAACAGAGGTTGATCACTTGCAGATTTATTTCCAATCTGCAGGTGATTACAGTCTAAGCATGCTTTTTGACTGCAAGGATTAACTATTATTCCTTGGAGTTGCAATGGCCTCTATTTCAGTCCAGTAATCTAAGCAACTGGCATCTTTTACATGATTTACATGCCAAATAAGTTGATTCAATGGTACAATAAAGAACTTTTATTTGTAAACTGAGCCACAGCTACCAGTAAATAAGACACAATGCCATACTAAAATCATTCTATATAGGTCCACAAGGCTACATTAATAAACATTAATTTCCTGGAATGAGAGTAAAAAAAAGATTATACAGAATGTGAAACTGTAATTAAAGTATGAATGCAGTAAATGGTTCACTGTGTTTGAATGCAAGAAATAATTTTCTCTACAAATTGCTTGCACAATGGTGCAATTTTTCTGTATTTCTCTTTTGTTTTCTTTAAATAAATTAATGTCATATCTCTCTCTCTCTCTCTCTCTCTCTCTCTCTC
>NW_017307485.1:377328-377989 GCF_000935625.1 Nanorana parkeri | reverse complement strand
GGGAAATGAGGCAGCTACTGGTAAATGTACAAAATGAAGATAGATACCAATAAAATTACATGAATATTTATTTCAAAGAAAAACAATAACTTAGCTCTGTAAGTGGAAAAGGGGGTCAACATATAACAATATGGTATCAAAAATACAGTAACTTTAAAAGTACAACAACCTTAGCTCAATCAGCAACCAAGCTAACACACAAAAGCTAAAATCCTTCAAAACTGGAGTTCTCCTCCTCATCATCTGTATGTCCAAACATCCAAACAGCTTCAGCCGGTGTGAGGTTATCAGCATAGACATTGTCATCATCACTGAGTTCACAGTCATCACCATCACTGCTGTCGTTCTCATACAAAGCGCTGTCTTCACTGCCATCCATAGCATTACTAATGCCACATTTCTTGAAGGCGCGTTGCACCAGGTCCTCTGGAATCTCTTCCCATGCATCACGAACCCACTGTGCTATCAATTCTATGTCTGGCTTCCTCAGATTTCCAGCTTTTGTCAGTCGAGCTTGACCAGATGACATCCATTCATGCCACATCTTTCGCACACGGTCTTTGAAAGGTTTATTTAAACACACATCTAGGGGCTGCAATACAGATGTAAGCCCACCTGGAATAACTGCCAAAGTAACTTGAGAAGACTTTGCACATTTTTT
>NW_017307485.1:363463-377126 GCF_000935625.1 Nanorana parkeri | reverse complement strand
ACCAGGGCTCTATGGGGTCCCACCAGGGCTATGTGCGATTTCACCAGCCTGGTGAGACCCCTCAGGGCCCTGGTGAGACCCCACAGAGCCCTGGTTAAACCAGGGCTCTGTGGGGTCTCACCAGAGCTTTGATGGGGCCTCACCAGGGTAGCAGGGCTCTGTGGGGTCTAACCAGCCTTGTTAGACCCCACAGAGCCCTGGCAAGACCCCACAGAGCCCTGGTCTCACCAGGGCTCCATGGGGTCTCACCATGGCTTTGTAGGGTCTCACCAAGGCTTTCTGGGGACTCACCAGGGCAGCAGATGTCTAACAGGGTAGTAGATTTTACATTTTTACATGACACCTTTAATTTTTATTTTAGCTGCCTTGTTGTATGTATGTACATATTGTCAACAAGTGTACATATTGTGCACTAATGAATCAGGAGACTCACCGGCTCAAGGGATCCTGTCAGGTAACGAAGGGAAGGGGGAGGAGTCCGGTGACATCAACGGACTCCTTTCTCCTCCCCTTCGTTACCCATCACGGACAACTACATCACTCGACTCCTCCCCCCTTCCCTTCGATAGCCGACAGAGCCACTCGGGGAGGGGGGGAGGAGTCCGGTGACGTCGATGTCCGTGACGTCACCGGATCTCCGACGGAAGACCCGGAAGCCGGCGGAGAGGTGAGTACAGATCAAATGAACGATCAATCGTGGATTCGGCACCCCTACTTAGAACGTGACCAGCGTACCTAGAGCCCGCTGACTCGATTCAGACCCCGCTGACTTTTTTTAAAAGGGACACCAGAGCATGCTGACTCGAGTATAAGCCGTGGGGGGCACTTTTCAGCCAAAAAAATGGGCTGAAAATCTCGGCTTATACTCGAGTATATACGGTATCTATCTATCTATCTATCTATCTATCTATCTATCTATCTATCTATCTATCTATCTATCTATCTATCTATCTATCTCTTTGAATATGTTTATCGTCTACCTACAAAGTGTGGGGCAATATTTTTTCTGTGTTTCTCTTTTTTTTCTTTGAAGCAAATAATTAATGTCATGTTTGATAACAAATGGACTGGAATCTTTATTTGGTTACTGTTCCGGTCTGTTTATTTTTATTCCAAATCTTAATTTCCTGCTTCAAAGTATACAAACAATCTTGTAATTTGACATTCAAATGCAGCTGGCTTAATGGCTTTACAGCGTTGTTGTTTTCTTTACTTTCAGCACCCAATAAAAACAGTTTAAATATACCCGACTGACTGTATGTTAGTTTTCACATTAACAAAAATAAATCACATCCTTTAGTGCCAGTCTACTGTAGAGGTATAAATGTCTATATGTTTTCTACTCTAGTGACATCACAATGTGGGCGCATGGAATCTGCTTAGATTAACAGCATTATTGGCGTGACACTATAAATTAATGAACTGATTAATGTTACACCTATTCAGCACTGCTGTACTTTGTAGAAATAGAATTACTAAAAAAACACATGGTTGTTTCTTTATATAACCAAATATCTGTCCTCATACATCATATTGACATGTATGAAATTCTTTGATGACTAGGCTGTGTTGATTAATGACAGCATCTGGGGTCTAGCTGAGGACAAATGCAGCTCAATAATAAAAGTTAATAAACCATCAAGGATTGAGATAAACTGCTTATTGAGCTGCTTAGATAATATACGTATAATGGCAGAGAGTGGTGATCAGAATGTACTTCCTAGTGTTCCATTTTGCGGTTTCATTTTTGCGGGTTTACTAAGCACATATTACTGTAGAGGTGATTCATCACAATAATAATTTTATGAGCTTTTCATACAAGTGCATGAAGGCACCAAATAAAACATGCAGTAGCTTCCAGCTAAGCATTACTACTTGATAGGTTTGGGTGAGTTGAAAAGGAGAGGATGGTGAAGAACATCTAGAAGTTGTGCTTGATGACCTTGCCTCAGGAAAAAGTACTATAGGGAACCGTACTTAGGAAAGCTTCATTACCTTTCTTCCCACCTCTACTGTACCAGCACTCGGAACTGGAATAACAATAAGATGTAAGAAGAAGCCTTGCCATATTAAGAGAAACAACCTCACTTTGAGTGACCAAACTCTGCTAAGCTTAGTGGATCAATATTGTGTATGTATTGGCATCATTGCTGCACTTACCATAGCATTAGACACCAAGTACATAATGTTTAAGGATACGGTCACAGCAGCAGCTGCTGCTCCACCACGCGGCTGCTGGTGTGCGTGTCCCCCCAACAATGTCGATTTGCTCAATTGTGCCGAACCGGCAAGGTGGTGGTGTGAACCAAGCCCATCTATGACAAGGCAAATTTGCCTTCTCTTGTGCTCCGGCTGTGCTGAAATAAACGGCCAGTGCAGCCCGAATGCAGATAGTGTGAACTGGCCCTAAAGATAGAAAGGTATATTGCAGTTTTAATAAATGAGGTTGAGATTAAGGTTGAGCAATGGATGGGACCTCTAGATGGCAGTTGCCTGATATCAGATTTACCCTTTCTAGAAACCAGTTACATACTACTAGTGATATAGGCTGGGAGGAATATAACACAACCTATCCAAAGTAGTAATATTTGCCAGCTATTGTGGAATTATTGTAGAAACCTATTTAGCATAGAATTACATTTTGAATACAAATATTCATACTTTGCAGGTATATAATTTAGCTGTATATCACACAGCATCTTGTAGAGTCAGGTCCAGTAGGGATTGAGTAAATGCTACAGTCTTCATGTAATTAATGTGTCCGCAGGATTTCTTTATATTTCTATTCATTCTTTACTTTGCAGTATTGTGCGTATATGTTTCCCCTCCTCGTAACATAACTCTCAGCTTTACATGACAAGAACACATTTCAGTGCCGGCAGGGATGTAATTACTTGCAGGACAAGGTTGTAATAGTTTCTTTGTATGCTTATTTGTCATAAAGCAAAAAAAATACACTCCTAATGCCTTGTGTTTGAAATGATAAGCAAGATACATTCAATGTTTTATGAATCTTATTTTAATATAGAACAGCTAGATAAAGAAATGTTACAATACATAAAACCAAGATAAATGAACCTACATCACAACTTTTAATTGAATGTTACTGCCATTGACGCATGTTCAGTTTTAAAATACTGCAGTGCCATGCATAATGATTTTGCTCAGTGGCTTGTATTAGTTCCAACAAATGTTCTTGTTCTACTTTACATTTCTAACATTAGCCTAGTATTGAGGAATGTTTTTCTATTTTTCTGCTTGTTGCAACAGTAATTTGCTATATATGGTTCCCAAGATACTGATATGCTGTGAGGCTACATGGAACTCCACTGACTAACATATTATGCTCACTAATCACTGCTCATGTTCCCTTATTATATTATGTGCTTAGTAGAAAAATACCCATGGTACTGTAGAAATGCCATTAGAAGAGAACAACTGTGAATGAAGTGATCTGAGCCACGGCTTATTACATTAGTAAATTAGCTTTATTAATTTGAACATCTTGATCTGAGAGCTTATTGGCCCTCATGTATGAAGGCTTGTTGAAGTAACAAGCAAGGGTGTTATATGTGACGGCACAGACTCAAATTTCACCACTGCCATCAGAATGTGACATATTGCACGCTTAGCCCCATACTGTGCAGATTTTCCAGCCTGCTGGATAACAATCTTAACGCCAGAAGACAGAGTGATTGTACTGGGGTGGTTAACGCTGCGGTTAACCCTTCACCCTGACAAACAGTAGCTGCCACCATGTGTTTTAACTAGGGATGCACCGATATATCGCCTGCCGAAGCATATCGGCCGAAAATTGCACTTTTGGCTAAATGCCAAAAGTGCAATTTTTCTGCCGCTATAGCGGCGCATCCCTGATTTCTCTCCTCTCCGCTAGGCGCTGCTTGGTGTCCCACAGGGAGGAGAGAAACTGTTGCAGGTGACCGAGCGCTGCGGGAGGAGACCATTGTGAGCAGCCAGCGTCTCTCCTCCCCGCACCGCTCAGCCTCCTGTCACAGATCAGCAGAGCAGTGTGTGGGCGGAAACAGCCATCGCTCTCACAGGAGGCTGAGCTCTCCTCCCGCATCCCTCGCTCAGCCTCCTTTGACAGCGTGTCAGGATGGAGTGCAAGTACAAACACTCAGCAATCAGTGATCCCTGAGTGTTTGTAAATAATTGAGGACATAGTATGGTTACTATATCCTCAATTATAATTTTTTTATTCAATATATATTTATTACATTTTCACATAACATATATACATATACATTTAAATACATAAAATAAAATGTTTCCTTAAACATACATGTTCATTCAATTACATAATACTTATTATGTCCCCTTCCTCTTTTTCCCAAACACTCCATCCATAAGATATCACCATAATCTTACACTTCTAATAGACTATATTTAAATACATATCTTCCCACATTTTTTTATCCTTTATTCAAGTTAATTTCTCTCAGATCCATTTCATTTCATGTATTTGTTATCCTCTGCTCCTATAAAGGGAGCACAGGAAGAGTGCCCAGGGTGGGAGAGAGAAGAAGCAGAGAGTGGGAAAAAAATACTATATTCTCAATTATGAATAAATAGGAAGTGATCTACATCACCTCCTGTTCATTCACAATTGTGAATATAGTAAACATACTATATCCACATGTTATGAATGAACTTAGTATAGAGGATTCCTGTTCATTGCTAACTGGGGCTGCAGAAAAAGAGATTAAGGGCTCTGTGTTCTCAATCTCTTTTTCTATTTTAAAAGGGAAAAATCAGGGGTCTGTTTAGATCCCTAATATTTCCCCAAAGCACCTAAAAGTAAAGTACAGCATACGAATATTTAATAAAAATAGATAAATAAAAATAAAATATAAAAAAATTTAAAAGTTTATAAAACATAAATACAAATAGAATATTTGAAAAAAAATTGAAAAAGTTAGAAAAAACATTTTCGGTTTTGGCTGAATATTGTTTTCATGAAAAGA
The DNA here is from genome assembly GCF_000935625.1 of Nanorana parkeri. Taxonomy (NCBI): domain Eukaryota; kingdom Metazoa; phylum Chordata; class Amphibia; order Anura; family Dicroglossidae; genus Nanorana; species Nanorana parkeri. Next base: position 372,141 of record NW_017307485.1, on the reverse strand, counting down.
AAAAAAAACACAGAGAAAGAATATAATAAAACAGACAATAACAAATATTAAAATAAATGGGATCAAACGTGAAAAAAATACTTAGCAAAGTCTGCCTGGCCTATGGTTTGAGCAAAGTCCAAACTGTTGGAGAGTAAGTCCAATCTGATATACCGGTATTAAGGTCACCATTTCAGTGGTAAATTGAGAGATCATGAGCTACAGATGCAGCCATCTTTTCTGGTCCCTGAAAAGGATATTGACTGAAATTACGTAACCTATCAAAGGGGTTGTGGGGTGTGCTGAGAGGGTGTTGAGGCCTATTTCACACCAGCCACGGTGCGTTCTGGCCCGAATGGGGCCGGAACACACTGGATCGCATTGCGGCCAGCTCACTTTGTGTTGGGGCAGGAGGGGGCGTGGCGGTGCATTGAACTCAAAGTTTTATTAGATCTTAGAAATCTTTTAGTTGTTCCTTCTGATATTGATGTCTTGTACTCTTCTAATTATTGGAAATATGGGCTCAAGGTGAACTATGTGTTGGGAAATAAATTAGATACGGGTGACAAATCCAGCTTGCTGACAGTAATTGTAAGTCTTGGGTCATAATGAGAAAATAGCAAAGATTGGTAGGAGGTTGTGTATCTTCAGCCATGTAAAAAGTGCCATTATTTCCAGCCTCCCGTCAGCAGCCTAGAGATAAGATCATTACACCTGCCGTCTCAGCTGACTCCTCACTGATGTGTTCAGTGCAGTATGTCACAGTGTAAAGTGGATCTGCCATGACCTAGACTACCCTGAGAATACATTTAAAGCTTCCTAGGAATTACTGGTTTTCATTTACTTGCTGCAGATTTACAGCATTAGATAATTAAAAACTATGTATTCCTTATTGCATCATTATTTTCCCTTTGCTGACTGTATTTATTGTAGTTATTTCTCAGTGCCTCAAAGACAACTAGGATCATTTAAAGGAAAGCTTCAGTTTTGCTGAAACTTGGAATAGCATGTATACTTACTACAAGAGACATTTCGAGTTTAAAGCTGAATTCTGGTCGAACAGCTAAATGCACATATCAAATATTGTACGTATATGAGAGCTGTCTCACCTGCCAAAGGATTTGTGTTTCTGTGCATTCAGTTCTGAGATTTACACAGCTCGGCAACACAGTTCTGTCACACAAAGGACCTGATCTTTCTCTGCTGCAGTTTCACTTTTATTTACAGGTCTTTTCCCCACCCCTAACATCTGACTTGACAATGAAAGAAGAAACGGCACACTGATAAGCTACATTCATTTGCACCTTTTTTTATCTGCCATCGGTTATGCAATTACTAAAATGGACAAAAAATGAATGTGTTACTTCCTCACACTATGGCAATCCCTGAAGGCATTCTATATACTTTTTTGCACAGAGTATAAAAAACTCACTTCTTGTATGATTGGCTAACTGTATGTTGACCTTAATTTTAAAGGATAAGTGCACTTATCTTTTAGCCTCCTTTAAGGTGATGTCACCACTCCCTCCCTCTCCATTTACAGATGAATACTTACCAGGTTATTCCACATTTTTACAGCTTTTACAGTAAAAGACCCTCTGCACATTGCAAACCCTGGTTCATCTATCTATCTATCTATGTATCTATCTATGTATCTATCTATGTATCTATCTATCTATCTATCTATCTATCTATCTATCTATCTATCTATCTATCTATCTATCATGCTCACCCCCAAAGGAGTTGCTGGAATACCCGGGTCATCCATAGCCTGTCTTGGCCAGAAGTATGATGCGGATGAACTTTATTAGCGCAAAACTGGGAGAGAGCGTTTAGGGTTTAGCACAACCATGAAAAAGATAGACAGACTCCAGACTCACCAGTCCCTTTCAGAATTCCAATGCAGAATCAATCGGAGCACAGGCTGACACTGGGAATTAGAGCAACAATTGAGCAGGGATAGGCATGGAATCTTCAGCAGAGGAGACACCAGACTTGCTCCTGAGGTCCATTCTATTACAGGCACCTCTAGCAGCCATCAGCTTTTCTGGTTCTTCTCCATAATCAACAGCAGAGGCCTCCTCCAGGGTTGAGACCTAGTAAAACATTTCCCACACATGAACATTCCCACCCCCAGACACCTAAGCCCGAGGACAGGCTGGACTGAGCCCAGCCTGGGCTGGACTCCAGACTAGAACTGAACACATGGCAATTCCCTTGAGTATATATGCACTTCCCTTGCATGCACCACTGGCCATACAAGGTCCAGTGATTGGCTGGTGAGTCACACACACTCATAATGTTATCCCATTGGTTGCCCCACTCTGCAGCAGAGTCACATCCCACTCAGGCAGGTACAATCAATACTAGAAATTATCCAGACAAATGCCAACTATAATTCAGCCAGGCTGACTACAGTTCTGGCAACAAAAGAAAACAAGTTCCCACTAATAGAACATCAAAAGGGTTCAACTGGAAAACACTAAATCATAACAACAAATGTATACTATAAATATAATGTATTTATTTAGAAATATGAATATTCATTAAAAAAAACCCACAGAAGTATCTACATATACCCCCTTCCCCCAGGATCACAGTTACACAGACAACTTCCCCCTCCCCTTAAAAACAGTGTAATGGCTCAATGGAGTTCCAAAAATAAACATGAAATCCATTGTTCTGTATACCAAAATATAAAGTGCAGATGTAGAGACTAGTGTTTCGCTAATGGCAAATATAAGTTCCAAATTCAGGTATCCAAGCAGCGAATAATCAATGTCATGAAATGAAGCAAATGACCACATCAAACCATGGATGGTAACGATGAACGTGAGTTGTATCCACCAAAATACACATCCAATGTGATAACTATGTTCATGTCTCAAATGGTGAGGAAACCGTGCGTCCTGAGGTACTTGCAAAGGCAAGCCCGTGCTACACAGTATTTATTACCAATATCCTGATATTAATTGTAAGCCAGCTCCATGGACGTATGCTGATCTTATAGATATAATGTTATAGACACATCATTTCACTGTAATCCAGGCACACATCACTGTGTATTATGCAGAACCAGTCATGCCAAAAAAGCACAGTATAGCTCTTAGATCAAATAGATAAAGATTGGATCTCACCAATAACGTTCATCCTCTATGGATGCATGATATATATGGAGTGTTTCATTCTGCAGGGAAAAACGCTGTTGGAGATCGCTGTGTCTTCACATGAATAAAGTATCACTGGGAAACACCATCACCATACATTGTAGCAACCCATCGGCCATGACTGCTGTGTAAAAACGTGCTAACACGCGTTTCATTCTGACCTGAACTGCTTCAGAGCAAACACAGCTCTGGCAACACTAAATTTCTAGCAGCCACTCCACAAAAGGTGGTAGGGGCTACATATCTATCTATCTATCTATCTATCTATCTATCTATCTATCTATCTATCTATCTATCCATTTATCTATCATGTATTTCTACAATGTGTGATATAATATTTTAATATTTCTGATGTTGAATGATGTTTTCTGATGTTGAATGATATATTGCTCAGGTCAGTGATACAGAACATATTGAAGCTTTTGGATCAGTTTGACAGTAAGGCATTTAGCACTTTCAGAAGAAGAAGTCAACAGAGATGCATCATGGGATTTGTAGTTTCACCACGGCTGAAGGGCTGGAGGTTCCCCAACCCTGCTTTAAATGGTCTTAGTAGTAGATCTTAATAGTTTTACAGCAAAAACTGAGTTTTCATTCATTCACAAAGATGTGCACATTCACACTTATTACCTTATAAGCACCCATCCTTCCCCAGCCTATGGGATCTTTGTATGTGTAAGACTATTTTGTTTTTGGTGCATCACTTCTTTCTTTAGTATAGGTATCATCACATTTATTTTTATAATTTGTGTAGTTTGTGGTTCATTATAATTATTCATTAGGAAACCATATGACCATTGCCAGAACTTGCACAAAAAACAGAGGGCCTATATGTAGATTTTGTTTTCAATCAGAATCACCAAACAGTATCAAAAAAGGATAATTTTAGTACAAATAACCTCTAAATTGTTTTTGATTCCATGTGACACTAACAGTCCCTTAGATGTGGAAAAGTACATATATGTAGGCTCCCCCTCCTCCTGAGCACATCACTGCAGGCAGCTCTGAATGATACAAAAATACATGGAGCGTGGTATCCATAGCCTCCTTAGACGATGTTGTATATGTAGCAATATATGATCTGCCGCACCAAAAGGAAACATAATATACTTCTAGAGTGAGGGTAAGCTGGAATATACATCACTGCCCTTCTTGCATCTGTTCAAAAATAAGCCATAACACACAGCCAACAACAAATTATTGTTAGCAGAGCGGATATGCATATTGATCACAACAGGTTACAAATATTCATGAAAATATACTGTTTGTAAATATTTATGCAATGTAATTCATGTGTGTTGGGGAAGGGGGGAGGAGTCATGTGACTTGAACACTTGCAGTACAGGGGTAGCCCCACTGCAAGGGTTAAGATTCCTACTGCCAGGAGTTCTACTTTAAGTTTAGATACCTGCCTACATTAAAGAGCCTGAGGGATACAACCCTGCAGCAGCTGGCAGAAATGGAAATATCAGTTTTGGTGGGTGATTCCTTGAGTATGTCTTCCTGTAATACACACTTATAAGTGGCTGAATTTCGGCTTGTGTTTATTATAACACAGTTATCTGGCAGAGTCATCATCATTAAGAAAAATATGCTGAAATAAGGAACACAAAACAGATGAGTACATGGGAAAAACTGAGCTGCAGATCTCCGCTAAATAAGCATAATTTTCAAAGAATTTGCAATTTAGTACTACAGGATAAGCTATTGTACTTTTAAGGCATGCACATGAAGCTATTAAAAGACATTCAGCTATTATATAAAACAATTGTATGATATGCATGCCAATCTTACTTTACCTAATGATCAGCAATGATTTTATGTCAGAGAATTAAAAAACCCCAAATGAATACCCCCACTGATACCATCTGGTAAATTTGCTCAAAAGAAGAACAAGGGACATAAAATGTGCTGCTGAGTAAGATGCCTCCTAAAAAATGGTGCTTATTGTTGTCTAGAGAGCGTTATAAAACAGGAAGTTAATTTTTAGTGTCAGACTGACAGTAGGAAGAGTTTGGCCTTTGCTTGTCCCATCTGTGGGTTTAATTATAGCAAACTAAGGCCTCAGCATGGAAATATTGATGATCTTGTTTAAAATTAATTATCAGTTTGGAAATCAACTTGTAAAATGTTGCATCTGCTTGGTCACCGCTGTTTCCTGAACAACTGGGAATGGGAATGTTTGAAAGGCAGACGTTGCAGCAAATAAAAACCTATACTGAAGAATTGATGTAAACACTTGCTTGTCAGTTAAATGATTCACGCTTTAGCTCTCCATACACGTGGTACATATAAATTACAGAAGGAATATTCACAACAGCTGGAGCAAGGAAAGTGCAGTGTTTGGCTCACATTTATTACTGCAAAACAACACTGATTAAAAGAAGAAATTGACCTAAATTGTACGATGACAGGATGCAAGATACAGTTAGACCACATTCACACTGAACTACATCCAAAAACATTTTTTTCAGCACGATTTTGAGCTGAGAGACATTAAGCTACAGTGCACATTTTGTTGCGCTACGTAGCGCGACTTTTGGCAGGGACTTTGTAGCTGCTACATTGTGCTCAACCAATCAAAAGTGGTCTTGATGTGACATAATTCCTCGTTTCCTGCTTATGTTCCTTCTTATATTTCTGTGCAAAAGTGGACACTTCTGTAGCGCGACGTAGTGCGACAATGAGCTACACCATTGGAGTCTATTGGGCCAAATCGTACAAAATTCGCCAAAAAATATGTTCGAGCAACATACTTGATCGACAAGCTACAGGCAACATTGAGCTGTGAGATGTGAACAGCTCCATTGAAATGCATTGGACAAGCTACATTGAGTGACATTGAGCTGATATTTCAGCGATTTATTTAGCTGAAATCGCGCTACAAATCGCTCAGTGTGAATGGGGTCTTAACTAGAAATTAAAGTATATATAAACCCAATCACTAAAATTTTATATAGGATTTAACATGTTAAATCTGAGCTCCAGCCATACATTAACAGGGCTATTCACAAAAGGGTGAAGATTTTGGAGAAGGCCGGAGAAGGGAACAATCTAGGACAACAAAGCTGAACTGGAAAGTGAGCTGAATTGGAGAATGTTTCCAAATCAGCTATTTTGGCCTAGATTGTTTACTTCTCCCGCCTTCTCCAAACTCTTCACCCTTTTGTGAATAGCCCTGTAAATGTTCAGCGAATGTACAGTCCCCTCTGTTGCTCAGACTGCAACACCTTTCATAGTTTTGATCGCTGTGAGAAGCTCACACTGTTTAAGGCCTCGTTTACATGGTTGGTAAAGGGCCTTTAAAACGGAGCAGTTGATGTGTGGTTTTACTGATGCCAACTGCCTGCCGCAATGCTGTATACATTGCCACGGCCGCGATTCTTTGCATCACGGCGTGGCAAAAAATCAACAACATGTCACATTTGACAGGTGGTGCTGCTTGTCAAATGCGGCAATTGAAATGAATAGGACCATGTCACAACTGTGTGGGTGCGCAGCACTTTAATAGTAAATCCTATTGGGATTAAAAACAAGCAAAAAATAACCTTGCATTCAGCCGGCGGCAGTATCGCTTCCTGAGTGCCAGGCACCTGCTGCTCCACCACACACTAATGGTGGAGACAACAGCCCATCTGAATGAGTCCAAAAATAAGCAGCCTATTCCACAATAGCAGATGTATTACTTCCAGGGCTGATGACCACCAGCAACAACAACCAGCTTCCTCTTTTCCAACCTCTTTTCCAACCTCTAGGTAATTGGACAGTTGTGCTGTCTTTTATAGCAGCCCTGCGTTGCTTGTGGGTGTTTCCTACATCTTACATGTAATGTGCTTAGGAATGGCCAACTGTGACCTGCTGGCCTTTCTCACTGTGATGGCGTCACTGGATCTAAAAATTTGCTATACATATAGAAAATGACACAGAATAAGTAAAACATTAATTTTTCCTGGTTTAACAGGGGGTAACTGTGGAACAAGTGAACCTATAACTCTCATTAAATAGAAAACAACTTTAATGCAATTTCAAAATGAATTATTAATACTTCTAAATCCACAACTTTCAAAAAAATACCTGCCATGAAGGTCCTTTTTCAGGTACTTCCCTTTATAGGGTGATATCCAACTGTCCCTGTTTCCCGGTTTTTCTCCTGCATTGTCCCCTGTGATATTGTATAATATGCCATGAAATTGTAAAATACACCATGCTTTAGCAAACTAAATATAATTCAGTTAGGATTTACATGTACTTTCTAAATAAAGAAAAAAAAAATATTGAGGGAGGCCCTCTATTGTCAATCTGCGTGAAAAGTAAATGATCATGACAGCTCCTAGGCACTTCACTTCTTTGAGTCCTTGGTGTTGCTGCCAAGTAATTAGATGACTAAAGCACATTAGCTTATTCACTCAAGATGGGTAAAACAATAGAATTGCCCTTAAGGTGTGAAAACATCAAGCTTATTTGAAATTGAATTAATTTGGGAAATATTTACCTAATGTGCAATGTGTAAGACTTAAATTAGTGTTGTTAATCATGCAGTCAGAGTAATCAACTATATTTAACGACTTCAAGACTGGAACAATTTAAAAATACATTTTTCACACATGTTAAATCTGAATTTTTTGGCTACAAAACGGTTTAAAACCAACAAACAATTCTATATTTCTATAAACAATTCTATATTTTCTGAAAACAGAAGGCATGTAGCATAATAAAATGCAAGTTGCAATTCTCTATGTTGCATAATATTTGTGCAAATGTTTATCAAATGGATATTTTTAGGAAAAAAATATGTTAAAATGAACTTTAGTGGACACAATATAATAACCTTCTTTTCTGGTAAAATAAAAGATGGGGTTGTGCCAGATACCAAACAAGTCAATCTCTAAAATTGCTTGCGCCCATAAAATGACAATAAACTAAGTGGCACACAATTGCCCATGGGAGACGTTTTAAAAGCCTTTACCACTCATCAATTTAGAGTTAAGAGTCCTAGATGGTCCTAGAATTATTGCTCTCACTCTAATTTTTGTGGCAATATGTAACAGGTGTGTTGCAAATGTTGTTTTCCCACATAGGCACACCCAACACGTCTGTGCATTTGCATGTAGGCGTACAGGAGGGTGGAGGGCTTCAAAACATTTTGTGTAGTTTTTTTGCATGTTACTTAAATTTGTTTAAACTTTTAGTTACACTTAACTTTATTTCTATCATAGCTGGTCTAACAAGCCACTATGTCATAGCATAATGGAAGTGACAAGTCCTCTTTATGGTGACTTCAAGGGTCTATGTCTTCTTTGGAACTCACTGAAGCTGATCACTAGCTTCTTCTCTGCCCACAGCAGCCAGAGAAATGACAGCCTTAAACTGGAAGTGATATAAATGTTGTCGCTTCCGGGTTTAGTAACTGAAGGGAAGAGCAGACACTGGAAATTACTGGATATCTCCTGTCAAGCACAGGCACTCACCGTGCTGATCCTCAGCCCACACGTGGGACTGCTGAGCCCTGGATGTACGGCAGTGGGGGGGGGG
>NW_017307485.1:352906-362601 GCF_000935625.1 Nanorana parkeri | reverse complement strand
GTGTGCTGTACCCTTTTAGCACCATACAAAATATCGAGTGGCTCTACAGCTGCCCAGATCACGTGTATGTGAAAGCTGGGTGCTGGCTGAAAAAGGGCTGCAGCTGTGATCTTCGTTCTGTATTAATCACTTTAGGACGTAGTGGTGAATATCTATGATAACAATTATTCAGATTTTGTGATGTAATCCATAAATACAAAGAAGTAAAAATCCCTGTTTGCTTATTTACTATACACCAGTTTTTTTGTTTTGGGAAAAGAAAACTTAATTAGTTTTGCACCTAATTAAATATGTTGCTCCCCTTTTCTTCAAATTTCAATTAACTAAATTCCAATTACTGTATTAGTGAAACTACAATTACTTAACTAGTGAAAATCCAACTATTGAAAAAACAAATTAGTTCCTTTTAAATTATTTAGCAGGTAGCCAATAGATAAAGGATAAATATACTTTTAGACAAATTGCACTTTTTGACCCTTTTCCTGACTTAACCTAACCCCCCTCCTCTTTCCGCAGATACATACTTACCTGGAACTGATGGACGCAGCCTCCAGCACTGCAAATCTCAATCTTACTCTCCTGGCCGCACCTACGCATTACAGCTCCTTAGGGCTAGTTCACACCAGCCTCACTGGATCGCATCCCGGCCGATTCACTGCGTTCTGAAGTGGGAGGGGGCAGGGCCTCCCGGCCGTAGTGCGTTTGCCCGGAAAGCGTGTCACATCAATACCTGCATTCCGGTCTGGTGCCGTCAAAAAAAATGCATGATCCATGCTGTTTGGCAGGCTCCATGCTGATTGGCCAAGAAGCCGGCTTCCCAGCTAATCAGCTTTGAGCTTGATGTTTTTGCCGGCTCGATGCTGACTGGCTGGAAAGCCAGCATCCCAGATAATCAGCATGGAGGCGGCTTCCTGGACAATCAGCATCAAGCTGGCTGTTTGGCTGACTCTATGCTGATTGGCCAGGGAGCCAATTTCACATCCAATCAGTATTGAGCTGGCTCCCCGGCCAATTAGGAAGCCGGAAGGAGGGTCATTACCCGCGACCCGACCTCCTGATTAGCGGGAAGCAGACTCCTTGCTGTTTGGCTGGCTCGATGCTGATTGGCTGGGAATCTGGCTTCCCGGCCAATCAGCATGGAGTCGGCCAAACAGCACAAAGGTGGCCAAACAGCATGGAGCCGGCTTCTCGCCCACTCAGGAAGCTGGACCGCAGGACATTACCCGCGATGGGCTTCCTGATTGGCCGGAAAGCTGGTTCCATGTTTCCTCGCTGCAGTGCTGGTCAGAGGGAGAATTCCGGTATCAGGATAAGCATCGGAGCAATAATCGATATTGACACTGATACTAGTTTCGGTATCGGTGCATCCCTAATATGCATGCTAAATCTTTTTTTTTCAGTGTCTGTACAGAGTTTAAAGTGAATTTGTGACCAACATATTTAAATTAAACAAAGACCAGGTATTCACATATTTTAATATTCACGGACCTCTGTAGTGAATGTATTGTGGAACAATTAATTCTCAAAGTTCTTAAATCAACTGAAGTTGTTCAAGTCCTTCTGTCAGCAACTCATCTCAATCTGCTCCCCCTCCTAGCAGTAACTCCGCAGCCTTCCAATCTGTATTGTAAACACAGTAGATCTACTTTGGGAGGGGAGCAGTGGGGTGAGCAGGGTGATGCTGAGAGAACGACTTGAACAACATATTGCTTCTACTGTAAACTTTCAAGATGATATGCTCCACAGTGCCTGCAGCTATAGAGGTAAGCTGGAGCTTTTATAAAATGTCATTTAGTTTTTACTAAGAATATGTCAGTACTTGAATGTTTATAGTCTGACCACAGGCTCACCATGAGGAAGTGTGTTAGTGACCATTATGTTCTGTGTACATACCTTCTTTAGTGCTGATTTGCTGATCATGAACAACCTCCTGTTTTGAGGTCTGCTTTACTAAACAGGTCTTCTACTACAAGTTATCATTTTCAAATCAGGCAGCTGTTGTTCAGGGCTCAGAACTGACTTCCTTCCAGTACAATTTCAATAGAAGTGTTAAGCAACTTGAAGCAGCTTGATGCAACTTAGGTCTACAGCAGGTCATATGGACTTAAAGAAGAACTCCAGGGAACATTATTATTAACCCTTGCAGTGGGGCTACCCCTGCATTGCAAGGGTTAACTACTTCCTTTGGTATAGAGAGTAAAATAAAAAAGTTATACTCAAATGATCCTCGTAGCTGGCTTGCTCTTAGACTGGTCTCCACAGCCTCTCTCCTCCTCAGCTGCAGTGGTCTAAGGTTAATGCGTCATCATGTTCTATACAATGATGCAAGGACGCTTATGGACATACCATCGCTGCAGCAGAGGAGGAGACAAGTTGGAGGAAGCGCTGTCACAGCTGGCTGGCTCCGAGGATCGGGTGAGTATAACTTTTTTTTTCCTCCCTAGACCAAAACAAGCAGTTAACCCTTGCAGTGCGGGGGTAGCCCCACTGCAAGGGATAATAATAATTTCCCCTGGAGTTCTGCTTTAAGGAACACAGATGGAGCAGAAGAATTTCTATCTGATCTCAAATGCAAACTGAATGAACCTAGAAACATGCTACATTTGCCCATCTATACATACCCATACACTTCTCAAAACTCCCATGTATATCAACGGGAATATGTCTTTAGGATATGGAAGCCAAAACTTTCCTATTTTCAGTGGATTTTCATTTTTCAACATACGTATTAAAACACGAAATGGCAAAAAGCACTGTTATAAAATATTGAATGTGCCGAAATTATTACATTTTCATTATAAAGCAATATACTGCAAAGTTTCATTTTCCTCAATGCATCATAATTTGAATGTAACACTTTTAATTAAGATCATCATGCTGAAGAGAATATTGCTGATCACTACATTAGCTCTGCACACCTGGTATCTATAAGAGTCTAATAAAACCGGAGAGCTCTGCCATATTTTATTTGCACTGGTTTCCTCTTCATACTTGTAACTCAGTGGATCTGGCAGTAGGTCGGCTTGCCGCTGTGATTAACTTTGACAGACCTAACACCGGTAATAACTGTGGATCTGTCCTGGTGGGACCCCACAAATTCCTGCAAATCTGTACATTCTTCTGTATTTTAAGCAGGTATGCAATCACCTTAGCAAAATAACAGTATTGAACATGTTTTAAAAGGAAATTCCACCTTTTCAAAATAATAAAATAAATGCACACTTCTTAATACAAGAAAAAAATGTGTATTTAGTATTTTTTTGTGTGCATTGGAGCCAGTAAAGCATTACAACTGACTGTGATCAGTGGGTCTCTGGCTTCTGCAGACTGTTCCTTCTGTCCATGTCTGTAACGAAGTACGGACATCCAGTAACATGGACGGGAGAAGGTTAATGCACTATAAGTGTGGCTACGTCACCACACTTGTATTCCTATGAAAACTACAAATCCCTCTGCCATGGTGGCTGGTGATGGAACTTGTAGTTTGTCCATTCACAGATCCTGTCAGAGGACCTGTGGATGGATTACACGGCTGTGTGGGAAGAGCCACGCACATCTGCGCCCCATTTAAAAAAAAAATTTACGCAAGCCTTTGTAGAATCGAGGGAAGTGTGTGTGTGTGTGTGGGGGGGGGGGGTGGGGGCCTTCATCTGACCATGTTTCACGTTACACCCTAACTAGAAGTAACATGGTTAGAAGGGTGAATGTAGCCCATACAAATAAACGCAGTCATGGTCTCATTTTCTACAACAGTGGTCCCCTGGGGTACACGGCAGTACAGGGTAGTAGAGGGTATGTGTAAATAAAATAGTAACAGCAGAGTGTGTGTGTGTCAGGTGTGGTGGGCGTTAGGTAGAGGCTCATTCCAACATTATCTTGAGGATTTGGAGCTTTGCTTGTCAGAGCAGCACAGGATTTTGCCATAACAGCAAAGTCTAAGAGCAGGGATAGGCAACCTTGGCACTCCAGCTGTGGTGAAACTACACATCCCGTCATACCTCTGCCTCTGAAAGTCATGCCTATGATGGTCAGAGTCTTGCAATGCCTCATGGGACTTGTAGTTCCACAACAGCACGGGTGCCAAGGTTGCCTACCCCTGCCTTAGAGACTACTGTAGGTACAGACATCTCTAGGTATCTGCAGCAGTTTTTTTATACTGACTTTAGTATCTGATCATAAAATGGTAATTACCACCAACAAAGGTTTTGACATACTTATCCTTTATAAGGAGATTTGACCACTCGCATTAACCAATATACACTGTGCCATCATCCACTGAGGCAGTTATAATTTACTTTAATATCGTCTCAGTATCAAATGTTAATATCGTTCAAAGAGCATTCCTTTAGGGAAAGACCATTCTCCGCAAAACAGCTATCTTGTGCAAAGGTTATGCTGACACAGATATTTATCTTTTAAGTGGAAAGAGTTTTGTGAAAACAAAAATGTAGACGTTGATGCTTTTTGTGTCGAGATAAAATCACTGCAATTTTGTAAAATGTCTGCTAAATTTGTGGAATCAAGAAAGATGTGCTAAGAGTAGTGTGGCCAAAAAAAATTACATCTTTAAATGATTGAATTACAAACATTTCAAATAGGAGCTGATTTATACATCTTCTGCCCAGAATTCAGATGGGTGAATGGGTGAAGCACTGTGACCACTAGATGGGTGTAGGAATTTCCTTTGCTCCTCAGCTCCATCTAATGGAGGGTGGAACATTTTTAAATCAGCACCATGGTGTATTCTTTTGCCACTACTGAATTGATGTCTAACAGGGTTATTCACAAAAGGGTGAAGTGTTTGGAGAAGGCAGGAGAAGTGAACAATCTAGGCCAAAATAGCTGATTTGGAGAAATTCTCCAATTCAGCTCACTTTCCAGTTCAGCTATGTTGTCCTAGATTGTTCACTTCTCCTGCCTTATCCAAACTCTTCACCCTTTTGTGAATAACCCTGTAAGTTAAAGTAGTATTAAACTCCCAAACTTTTTCCAAAAAGTAATCTAGATCAAACAAATATACTGTAAAAGAAGATCAAAGACAAGTGCACCACAACCTAGCGCAATAAATGGGGGATGCAGGAGAAGTTGGCAGGAGAAACTAAAGCGCACTCACACGGTACTGATGTTGGTGCTCAGTATGACATGTGATCAATAAGAATTGTATCATCAGTATCCTGTGGTGGAGTTTTATGTTCAACACAGGGCAGCTCATCAGCTCCTTGACCTTTTGCATCAGACCCTCTTGATTTTCAGGCTGAGCTGGGATCACGTTGCAGTGTGTGAAGGCTGAAGCGCCGGGAGAGTGTACAGGGGAGCCCCATGAGGTTCTGATGGAAAAGGCAAAAAAGCCATTTATTGTGCTTGGTTGTGGCGCTCTTGTGTTTGTTCTTCTTTTACAGTTACCACGCAGGATACATCTACCTGCTCACCCAGAGCTACACACCATCAGCATTCACAAACTGCCACACAGGCCCCTTCCTTTTCCCTGAGTGCTCTTGATATCTACTTATCCTTTTTATCAAACAAATACGCATTGCCCAGCAAACTATTTCTTAAAAATTTTGCCCAAGCACTTACAGTCATCGCTTTTTCAAACAGCTCCATCTCTCTCAACTCAGCTTTCCTGAATGTCCTATCTAGTACAAGATCACGAGGAACTGCACAGTCTCAAACAGCTGTCTATCTATCTACTAGCTTGAAGAAACAGGGAGGAATGAGCAAGGAGAGGCTTGCCTTGCTGTGTCTGTGTTTTTGTGGAGACACATGTTACTAGCACAATCAAGGGTGGTTCCACAGGACCCTGCAAGGTAAAGGAGCCACCCTAAAACAGAATATCAGGGCCAGTGTTCAGAGAACCAACTGGTTCTGTAGAAGACTAACACTTTTAAACATCAAGAAGCAACATCCATTGTAAGTGACTTAATCAGCATTTGAAATAGCTTAAAAACCTTTTGACCTTTATTATCACTTTAAACTGGGACTACTTTCCAGATGCACACTTCTGGAAACTGAGCCATGTTTATATAGAGCTTTCATTTCATTACAAAATATCCGACCTTCTTCACTCATTCACCACTCGCCAGACCAGTACAATGAAGATGTTCATGAACAAATACCAAAGGGTGCTTGGTCTTAATACAAAAATAACTGACAACATTATCATTAAGTTTACTGACCAAATGAAGACTGTTGAATTGTTTCCTTTCTATTGATCATTGTCTTTTAATGAAGTGCACTATTGTCCACCATGATTACATGCTTTTCCGCTGTCATATGAACAGTTTAAAAGGATGCTCTTCAATAGAAGGACATTTTCCAAGGTATACAAAAAGCTTGAAGCTGGCTGAACCAAATGGCAGTTTTTATGTCTGACATCCTCTCGTAGCATTGTTGCTGATATTTACTTGGATTAGGACTAACCTATGAGATGGACAGCAAAAAAACAGGCAAAAACAGAACAATTATATCAGTTACCCAAATCTTGGCATTGGCTTTGGCAAGCCTTCACTGTTGTTTAGTGAGGCCACTTATCACATTAAAGAAGAACTCTGGGGACATTTTTTATTATCTCTTGCAGTACGGTTACCCCCGAACCACAAGGTTTAAGTGCTTGTTTTGGTCCAGGTAGCAAAATTAAAAAGTTATACTCACCAGAACCTTGGAGTCAGTTTGCTGTTAGACCGGTCTCTGGAGACTTAGCTCTTGGAGTGCACGGGTAGCCCCACTTCAAGTGTTGATAAAAATGTCCCTAGAATTCTGCTTTAAGTCACCAACAATGATGTGCAAGAAGCAGGGTGGGGATGCTAGATCCTAGCTATATTTATTTGCTCTTAGGAAAGTATGGGGCCATGCGATAGAGGACTGTACAGGGTACAAGCCTACACAATACCTCTGAGATGAGAGAAAGGGTGACATTTAGTACAATGTATAAAGGCAATGGACACACCCCTGTCAAGCCCTGTTTTAACAGGATCACCAAAAATGAATACACAAACAATTATTAAAGGTTTACTATAACACTTCTAGCAGAGAAACAGTAAGTTTTTTTTATGGATTTCTATACATCCGACTCAAACAAAAAGAAAGACAGCTGAGGACAGAGGGATTAGAGGGGCCAATGAGATACAGCTATTGGCAATAAAATATTTTGCTTTTTCAACTCATGGTGTGCTGGTGACATTTTTCTACTGTTCAGGAAAGGGGGACAGTCCCTCCAAATGAAGGACAGTTACTGCGCTATGTTGCTGTTACTGCTCCAGAATAGCGCATGATATGCACATGAAAATTAAAACCTGCTATAAAAGAAATAATTAAGTAGTAGTGTAAAACCTATTATCTACACCAATTATTTTCCCTCAGTTTTCTTCAGTTTAATTTCCCATTTAGAAAAGATTCAAATAAAATCATATGCACAACCTGGTACACGATTATACCATCCTTTTCACAGATAAATGCGTATTTAACACCTTGACATTTCTATACACTCTGCTGTGTTAAGTGAGCTTGTCTGGGTTTTCCCGGTTGTTTTTTTCTAAAGATTGATTTTTACACTTGAGTTGACTCTGTATTTCCTCTCACTATTCTGGTAAGACCCATTCTCACTATCGCGTTGTGGTAAAGCACATTACTGTAATGCATGGCAACATATGTGTTGCCTTGCCATTCATTTTGCCAGTCCTGGCATATAACGTTTTTTGGTCAGGTCGAGTGACCCTCTCAAATCTGATACCATCAGAAAGCTGTAGCTAATCTTTTCCTATAGGTAATATTCAATTTATTTTAATATGCTTGTCCTATTTCTATTAATACCAATGAGCACCAATGCTACTTTGTCTCCCCATACCCTCCACTGCTTCCCTCTTCCTTCTTTTGCCATCCTTCATGTTTATATAGAAGCCAGCAGTATGTCTTATTTGGATTGTGCCAACACATTTGATTGCCCTCTTATGTATGTGAGTGCCTCAGGTGTGAGTATGCTCAATTCAGCGTCCCTAGTTACCAGTTAACCAGGTACACTGATCTCCAAACAGCCTTACTCTCCCGGGCGCTCTGGGAGCCTCCCGCTCCCGGCCGCCCAGGAGAGAAACACTGCTTTTTCTTTTTTTTCTTTATTCTGACACGGAGCAATGTCAGAATAGAAAAAATAAAAAGTTTTTTTCCCATTGGAATGCGTTGCTACATTCCTATTGGCTATTTCAATTTGCAATAGCCAATAGTAAACTAGCATTGTACCCGCCCTCTGCTGATGGACAACTGAAGCAGAGGGCGGGTATAATGCTAGTTTACTATTGAAATAGCCAATTGGAATGTAGCAATGCATTCCAATTGCTAGCCGAAGGATCCTTCGGCAGCTTTGTGAATAGACCCCTAAGTAATTTCTATATTATGGGCAGAGTGATTTCAAACTGTCTGCCTATGTGAAGTGCTTTAGCTACTTGCAGTCTGTGTGGTCTTACAAGATGCCATGCAGTAAGGGCAAGCAGAGCTACAATGCTTTTTCTCTACTGCTATCAATCGCATGTTAATTGTAATTAAGACTTATATAGAAAGCATGTTTTTGCCAAGGCCCTTGGATATCCATTGAGGGCACCTGCTCCTTTTTTCCATCCACTTTGTTTTGTAAAAGTTGCCTGCACTGACAAACCATTAAAACATAATATGCACTAAATTGAACCAGCTCCTGACTGGCAGCAAACAACAACAGATCCGGAGCTGGCAACATTCAGGACATCATTTTGCAAATACTGCTTTGCCTTGCAGGATGGGAGGAAGTTTTGTCCGCCCCACTGCTTAATGAGCTTTCAGAGTGATGAGGTGGCATTAACAAAGCAGAGAAGATGGGAAAGAGGGAGAGAGCAGGAGTACCTCCAGTACTGTCGCAACAGTTCTGTTCTGAATTATGGCACCAATAAGGCAACATGGATACAGACACCCCATGATAGTAATATGTAAATACAGGTATGTAATAAAGGGATGGGACACCATGGAGGAGATATTGTTTGTCATAAAATTATGAATAGATCCCATAGTCTTCTCAGGCAGTTATAATGCCATTCCCTACCAGTGTAATATTTGTTTTGTAGTCTCCCATTTTGTAAGGTCTCATTGATCGACAATCAGACATCTCAACTCTCCCGGATGTTCCGGGATCTCCCGCTATTAGATAGCGACTCCCGGCCGCCTGGGAAATAAACATTTTGTCTCGGAAAGGTTTACTCTGCTTATCTAGCAGACAAAACCTTTCCCAGCTATCTGGTTTTTTCTTTCTTGACATCGGGGCTGCCGGCCACCGCCAGTCAGAAAAAAACAAAACGGCATAGTTATGAATAGCTAGATTGCTATTGGCTATTTCAATTTGCAATAGCCAATAGCATACTAGCTATTCCACCTGCCCACTGCTGCTGTCAATCAGCAGAGGTGGACCTGAAATTCTCCATCAGGTCCTCCTTTGCTGACTGACAGCAGCAGAGGGTGGGTGCAATAGCCAGCTTGCTATTGCAAATTGAAATAGCCAATAGCAATCTAGCAATTCTATCCTATGCTGTTTTTTTTTCGTTTCTTTTATTCTGACGGCAGCTGTCACAATACTAAAAAAAACAGCAGATAGAAAGGGAAGCATTAGCTTCTTTGCTATCTTCCATCATTTCAGGGGGGTGCTCTTTTACTTGTTGTTGCAATCCCCCCCCCCCCCCCCC
>NW_017307485.1:325157-352878 GCF_000935625.1 Nanorana parkeri | reverse complement strand
CCCCCCCCCCCCCCCCGGAGAGAGGGGCGGGGGGCTTGACAGAGGGCACCTCCCTGAAATGAGAAGGGCACCTCCCTGAAATTACTTATTTCAGTTTGGGATCCCTGGACAGTGCAAATTCCCTTGCAAAAAACGCTACATCCTTAAATATACTTTTAATTTATTACGTGTATTTATATAGCACTGACAATATAAGCAGCACTTTACCATAAGTCCATGCCCTCAAGGAGCTTACAATATTAGGTCCCTATTGTACATGCATACCGGGCCAATTAAGACAGGATCAAATTAACCCTCCAGCATATCTTTGGAGTTGGGCGTAAATCCACACAAGCACAGGGAGAACATGCAAACTCCTAGCAGATAGTGTCCTGACTAGGATTTGAACCAGGGACCCCCAGTGCTGCAAGGCAGAAGTTCTGCTAACCCCTACAACAACTGTACTGCCTTTTTTAGTGAAAGCAGTGTTAATACCTGAATATGACCTTGGCATCTTATAATCTCCTGTACAGAAGCGCTTAAACTGGAGGGAGAAGCTGCACAATCAGTTGTGTTTCAGTGCAAGGGTCATGCTGATAGGAGGAGAGAGCACAGTGGGAAGAGAGATGAGCTCATCAGTATCTTTCTGTAGAGACAGAAGGTACGGACAGTAATAAAAACATTGTCAAAAGTTCCAGCCATTCATCACACTCCTTACAATGTTTTGTTGTTTGATCTGTGTCTCCATTGGATATATTTCCATTCACTACCAGCTATTCACTAAGCTAAAGGAAAATTCCCCCGCAAAGTGCAAATTCCCTAGCAAAGTGGACAGCCTATTTACCTTTAGTAAATCACCCCCTAGTCTCAGAAACAGAGCATTATAAAGCATCTTGGAGCAAACAGTCAGCACAAGACTTCCTCATTTTCCAATGAGTCTAATATTGCTGCTCTTGCAGATGATTTTAATTATTTATAGGCTGATGTTTTATTTAACACATATCGTTAAAATTAATAACACAACATGCAGCTTAAAGTTTTGTGCAGACATTATTACTCTGAGAACTGACTCCTTGCTTCTATACTGTCATAACTATAGGGCAAGGAGAATAATAGAAATCATTTTTGCTGTTGCTGAGGTATATAGATGTAAGGTGAGCTCTGCCATTGTCACATATTGGGGCTTGCGAGAGCCCCACAATGAGTCATTTCATTGTGACAAAAATGATTGCTGTAGTGTGATATGGGTTGTAATTCAGACTTCTTCCCTGGCTGCAGCTTTCCAATATGCTTGGAGTGTGTTTTCTAAAAATACCTCCCACTGAAGACTGGGATCACATCTGGTTGTTGATGCATAGCTTTACTTGTGCAAACCCCAAAAGCATAACTGAAGCTGTTCAGTTTAATTTGTAATTTAATACTACAGGGAACCCAAAAGCTGTTGGTGAAGCCGAGCCAAGTGCTTTCATCATGCTAATTATTATGCCAAAAGGATGCCGAATTTACTAACTTGGAGGATGCTGTATTTTTTTTGGGGGGGGCAATGTGCTGTGTGCATTAATTGGGAGTTATTCATCTTACTTTGGCAACTACTATAAACCATTATTGGATCAGTCACTATGGATTACTCTACATCAGTGGTGGTCAACTTTCCTGATATAGGGAGCCTCATGTGCAGTCCCTGACATCACCAAAGGGTTGAATGCAATTTTCAGTGATTGTAACATTACAGAAAACTGTCAGAGACAGTGCGCACATGCAACAGGAGTGGTCAGAGACTGTGAACATGTTTTACAAGTTGATGGAGATGGAGACATTCTTCAGGAGACAGTCATAGAGTGAAGACACATTACATAAGACTGCTAGATTTCAATGTTGCTACCTTCGTGCAACCTACAGACTACTTAAAATTTCTAATGTCACAGTAAAGTCTATTATAAAATATAAGAGGAAAAAAGAGAAAAGGGATGGACGGCAAGGAAAAAAGTAAAGTAGTGTAAAAGAAAAAAAACAAACCATTTAAGTAATGGAACCCAGTCTAAAGAAATGTTTCCTTCACTGACCAGAATTAGAACTTAAGTAAGTAGAATACAGACTACTGCGTGCATGGCCCCCGAGGGCAGGACAATAAATGCCAAAGGGCTGCATGCACCCCCCAGACAACGGATACAGACTACTGCGTGCATGGCCCCCGAGGGCAGGACAATAAATGCCAAAGGGCTGCATGCACCCCCCAGACAACGGATACAGACTACTGTGTGCATGGACCCCAAGGGCAGGACAATAAATGCCAAAGGCCTGCATGCACCCCCCAGACAACGGATACAGACTACTGCGTGCATGGCCCCCGAGGGCAGGACAATAAATGCCAAAGGGCTGCATGCACCCCCCAGACAACGGATACAGACTACTGTGTGCATGGACCCCAAGGGCAGGACAATAAATGCCAAAGGGGTGCATACACCCCCCAGATAACGGATTGGGTACCAGGGCTCTGCATCATTGCTCTACATCCTTGCTCTGCACCATTGGAGGCCGTATGTCACTACTATATGATGCAGCATGCTTATACAGGGCTACAGTTCTCGATGCGCCCGTGGCAGCACCATTTTACTTAGTGTTATGGAGGTGTCAATCACCAGTCTTTCATATTTCTGCCAAGGCTCACTTATGGATGAGGACTATGCACAAAGAAATAGGTAGAGTGGTGTTACAGTGTGTGTATTAAGGGAGAGTAAACTATTCAAAGTATGTCTTCTGATGATGCAACAAAATCTACTGCTGTTCAGGAGTGTAATCTGACCTCCAGGCCCCTGAAAAAGTGTTTTGTAGGCACTCGTTATTGTATGGAGTGAAACGGAGACAATAGGCGGTAGATTAACTACGGTGACCATTTTGTTGTTGGGTTTAGACTTAAGTCTTAACAATTGGAATAGGATTCCATTTTTGATTGATTGGGACCTACCCTCCAATGCTATTACATATTATACATACAGTATATGGAGAGAAAGAGAGAGAGTGAGGAAGAGGGAGAGAGAGAGAATTTCTATAGTTCCTGTAAGGCCTCATTCACACGAGAAAAGGCCGGCACGTACAGCTCCGTGCTGCGTGAACGGCCATATCGGGCAGCCCCTGTCCTTCTCTATGGGAGTACACAGCCATATAACGCCCTACGCTCACCCAAGTGCAGATCCATCCTGTCAGCATACGGGTACGGACACCTGCATGGACGTGCAGGGCGGGTGAGCGGAGGGCAGTGTACAGCCCTGCACGTCCATGCGGGTGTGCGTACCCGTATGCTGACAGGATAGATCTGCACTTGGGTGAGCGTAGGGTGGTATATGGCCGTGTACTCCCATAGAGAAGGACATGGGCTACGTACTAATCACACCTGTCCTTCCCGGGAACTGCCCGATAAGGCCATGCATGCAGCAGGGAGCTGTACGTGCCGGCCTTTTCTCGTGTGAATGAGGCCTAAAAGTGCAACAAGTTAGCTCAACTGCTACCTGAAGGGTTTTTTCTCCTGTGCCATTTGAAGAAGTGCTGATCTAGAGGACAGCAAGAAGAAGATAAAAAATTTAAAATATACATTTTTAATTTTCTGTTTTCTGTTAAAAGGCCATACACAAAACAATGTGATTCTGCAGCTATATAGCAGGCACCCTTGGGGGTTCCTGCCTCCTTCCTGCTGCCCACCGTTGCAGCCCTCATATTTCCTGTGCAAATACAGTCAGTATTTATATATGGCTAGGTAGTCACCCTTGCCTTCCCCATGTGACAGTGCTCAGGCCTGGCAATCGGTCGTTTAGGAACCAAGCAATACATTGTAGAAAGGGTTGGGGACATACATATTTTTCACATACCTTTTAAACAAAGTGTTCGTTATCAGTTTGTAATAAATGGAACACAGTATTGCTATTTTTTTGTTTCATGCTTGATACAATGTCATGTATATTGCAGTAGAGAAAGGGCGTTTTCAATTATTGCAAGCAACTTATATATCATAGTAATACTCAGTCAATACCTGTACTGCAATTGAAGTACACTTATCATCATTAAGCATTCTACAGGAAATACATTTGCATTACAAATGAAGGTTGTTATGTTAGCATCTTAATGACAAAGTCTTAGTCTAGTGCAGGGTGCTTTTATTATGTACAGTATGTGAATGTGACACGTGATCTATTTTTTTCATTCTCCTAATTGTTGTGCCTTGAGTTGCAGTTATTTCTCCAAAAGTCTTTAATGTACTATACTATTGGGTGTCATGTACAAAACTGATATTTATATTTTTGTATGATTATTAAAGTAGACCTGTTCAACACTTTCACTGCTTTTTACGTAAGCACTACACCTGTGGCAGCGTGGCCCCTGCAAACTGACTTAAGGTTGCTATAACAGCCGGGAGTCAGTTTATATTTATTCAGCCAACTGTCAGCTTTGTACTGCAAGTGATTTAGATGGCTGTAAAGCCACCCGATCACTTCCCGGTGTCCTGCAGTATGCCTCATCCCCTACCATGTACATCCCCTACCATGTACATCCCCTACCATGTAAAGGGCCCCTAAAATTCTATGGCTGAACAACAGAAGCCTTAAGGCCTCCAATGTTGTCCTAGATTGTTCACTTCTCCTGTCTTCTCCATATTCTTCATCCTTTTGTGAATAACCCTGTCAGTATTGCAGAGGGTGCTGAGTCCTACTAGCTGCAACAGGCATTGTACAATTACATTTCACAAGGTGTTAATAGTCTGTTAATACTGCTTTAATGCTTCACAAACTGTTTTTGAAAACTTCTGTAGTTTTTTTTTACTTATAAAAAAATAAATAAAAATGTAGCTTGTATTGATAATGGAATTATGAAATGAAACATTTTCAGATGTAAACATGACTCTACAAATGTGTTATTTAACTGCAATCTGGCACATTGTGTGAACATTCACTTATCAAACAGATAGAGGAGGTTGCCTTTCATGCCGGGGAGTGAAAATTAAACAGTGTACACAGTGTTCTTTTATTTTTTAATAGTTTCATGGATATACTGATAGTGGCTGTAACATAATTTATTTTTAACTATTTACATTGTGCTAAATATACAAAGCACAGCAGAGCCTCCTTAAAACAGAAGGGGGGTGGATTTATCAAAACTGGAGCAGACAACATCTGGAGTAGTTGCCAATGGTATCCAATCAGCTTCTCTCTTCAGTTTGACAATGAAAGGTGGATGCTGATTGGTTGCCATACACAGCTGCTCCAGATTTTGTCTGCTCCAGTTTTGATAAATTCCCCTCAAGGTATTTTTTTTGCGTTCAGCACAAATCCAAAATATAGTTTTCACTTAAAGTGTATGTAAGGGCAAAATGTTTTTTTTCAGTTTTGGATAGAGTAGGGAATTAATAAGACCACTGACATTTTTTTTTCACCAGAACTGCTTTATCAATTGGAAAATTGACCTTCAACTACTGTTTTTATGATGGCTCAAAAATGTTGTTGTGATGGTGGCACTGCTAAAAGCCACCACTGACATCAGAATGTGGTGATGGCAGCCTCACCCTGCATTGAGATTTTCCAGTTTGCGGGACAACAGTCTCAGTGTCAGCAGACTGAGAGTGATTATCATGGGGATCGGTTAAATTAACAGGTATCCCTTACACACACAAACAATAGCTGCCACCACATGTTTTAATAGACACACACACCAATCACAGTATCTATTATAGCAATTCTGACTTTTAAGAAATGTCTGTGACACTCACTACCACGCCAGACAGGGATGCAACATAGTTTAAAATATGATTCTTTAAAGAGGCAAATACTCTTTCATTTCTAATTACAGCAATTAATAGCTTAACATTGTGTTTTAATGTAAGGAAAAGAAAAACTGTCTGCTGCCAATAGAGTGGAAATCTTCCGATGGGAATTCGCATTGCTGTGACAATTATTTAAGAAAGGATTTTCTTCACTTTGGAGAGATTTCCTCTCCCTTCCTATTGTTTTATAGGACAGTAAGTTAAGGGCAATCTGACAGCGATTGTTAAGTGTATGTAAACATTAATTATGGACTTCTTTTATTTGCTACCTTTTTTTTCTGTGAAATATACCATTGAGAGTGATTTGTTAAGCTACCTTTTAAAGCACACCCCCACCCCCTTCCCCATACACTCAATAAACATCCAGTACTAATGAAATGAGCCTATTAAAGCATGTAAACCTACAAATACCAGACTTGCTCACACCTAGGTGTTTTTGGGGAGTAGAAAAGAGCTTTAAAATGCCAAACACAAGAAACCCCATGATTTTCAATTGCCCCTGTTCGCACCTGAGCAGCAAAACGCCAGCAGCAAAACACAACAACAAAACGCAGAAAAAAGTACATGAGCTTCTTTTGGCAGTCTGCAGCTAGTTTTTCCCCCCAAAACTTTAATGGAAATGCCAGGAAACACTCAACAAAAGCATGTTGCACATTTAAATGCGCTTTTTTGCACGTTTGTACGCGCGTTCATCCATTAACCGCAATTTCTCCTACTCTGCCAGTCAAAACACGCATCTTCATTGTGCGAGCCGAAATGTGCAAAACGTGCATAAACATACAAAAAAAGCTAGATAAAACCGCACATACAAACGTGCAAAAATGATGACACCTTGGTGTGAACAGGGCCTAAAGAGACATGTATTTCCCCTCATAGCACGGATCATTCCCTCCTTTCCTCCAATAACCTTGCTGCCATTTTAATAAAATAAATAATTGGCAACTGGCTTTTTCTTCCCTGTTTTGTGTGCCAACCCACCGATAATGTCCGCGGCAGATCTTGCGCATACACTGGAAGAGATGTGGAACAGTTTCTTATTGTTTATACATTGCCATGGTGTTAGCAATGTGAGCGTCACTACATCAGCTGAAAAATTGCTGTAGGCCTTGACAACATATAAACAATTAAAACAAGCTGTTTTCCTCCTAGATCTTGCAATAATTCATATCTCGCAAGATCTTGCCTTTCACATGCAAGATCTCCATGCCAGGCACTTCTGACTAGCCTTCCCAAAGGACAGCTAGTAGACACTAGCTACGTCACCACTGCCCAAGAAAACCCGAAGGTTGCATGAACTAAATTATAAATGAACTGAATTGTAAGTTCACTAACAAATATTTAATTTTACATAGGCATCACCTTTATCACCATGCAGAACTGTATGCACCTTTGTTTTTTCCAGTTTTGGGGGGAAAGGCCATGTCAGGAATTCAGAGCTGTCCTGTGCAAACTTCATGGATTTTCTCAAGGAGTCTAATTAGCCCTCCTAGTTGTTTTATCTTGGACTACAGCACATTAAGCATGCATTTTTGGCAGATCAACTGGTAATTTTCTGTACTTGCAGTCTTTAAAGGGATAAAAGGGGAATGTGCATGTGTTGCAGAGATGTACTTATATGTTTTTTCTTTTTTCTCCCTGACATGAGATGCCCCTCATCCGATCAGAGACCGCTTTGTATTCATTGATAAAAAATACTGGGTGTGCTCTGAATGGCTTCTGTGCCGAGCAAGCACCCAGGGCCAGGTTTCCCACAAGGCCAACCGAAGCCCGGCCTTGGGACAGCAGGGAGTAGAAGGGCAGCAAGGGTGTGGAATTCCTATCTCCCGATGCCCGGGACATGCAGTTCCGGGTGCCGAGCGGATAGTTGTTTTCTACATTTAGCCCTACTTTGGTCAAGCAAAGCTAAATGTACAGCGGGGAAGCTGCCGCTTGTTTTGTACAAGTGATCTCGGCAATGTTGTCAAGATCACTTGTATGCAGCCTGCATGCAGAGGGCGCATTGAGGAACCTGGCATTCGAGCACCAGAGAGAGTAATTCCGGCCCTCCAAGCACCCCCCTGTGTATTCCCCTATTTTATCGGAGTAGAGAGAAAACCGCTCAGCACGGGACCAAATAAAATCGCAGCCAGCACTGTAGAAGCTTCAGCTACTACAGTGCTGTACAAAATCCCCAGTGGCTGATCAGATATGACACATATATACTTATGTTGGGCCAAGCTGGTGCAAGTGAAGTATGCAGAGTACTTCATACATAGAGTTCAGCTTTCAAGTGACTCTAAACTCAGGAATTAAATGTTAAAAATACATTCAAGACCTTAACTATTAACAAAAATTTAACTTATTTATGTATCACTCGGCTTTAGATCCTAAAATCATCTCTAAATTGGTGCTGACACTGTCCTTTCTTCTGGAGGGTGGCTACTTTTGTTCCCCATGGTCCATGTGTGTGTGTTGTAAAGTAGCCACCACGCCATGCTCACTCCTGTGATGGACTACAATCTCAATACAAATGAGTAAACTAAACATGAGATTGTAGTCCATCATGGGAGCGAGCTTGGAGCAGTGACTACTTTACAACACACACAGGGACCATGGGGAACAAAAGTAGCCACCCTCCAGAAGGAAGGACAGTGCCAGCACCAATTCAGAGATGATTTGAGGATCTACAGCCGAGTGATACACAAAAAGGATTTGAGTAAATAGTTAAACTACTTGAATCCATTTTTAGGATTTCATTCCTGAGTTTAGCGTGACTTTAAGTCTTCCCTATGTATCCAAGATCAAAAAAAATGTAGTTGCAGATTAAAATATATATGATATGCATAATTCTGTTTATATCTAAAGGTACTAATGCTAGGCTGTTATATCACCACTTTTTAGACCAAATTTGTATCAGTGATTCCCCTGGAGCCACGTCACTGCAAATGATTCTAGATGTCACTGATGATATTTAATATCTTCATAATCTACATTACAGCGCACATTTTCCTTACGATAGATGCATATATTGAGGTTCCCAGACTTGGTAATGGCTTTTTTTATTGCAACTAAACTATGGATGTTATTAAAGAACTGAATTGCCTTACATTTAAATGACTATATTCCAGACTCAATATAAATATGAATGTACAGTAATTATCTTATAACAAGTATCTCTGGGTTTCTCTGATTCTATCACCCCCACATTTCTCTTAATCTTAACGCAGTTTCAACACAACAACGTATGTTCTTGGTAATATGCGTGTAATTATATTTCACAGGTTTTTTTTCTTCTCTAATAGGAATTAATGTTTAATTTGTCTTGTTTATCTGTTTTCCGGACTAGGAACCAGGGGAGACAGCAGCTTTGAAATTGCTGCATTCTTTTCAATCATCAGAATTCTTCAGCTTACAAATGGCGTTATAAAGTTGACAGGGTCATGGAGGATGGCCTCAATTAGCAGAGGACAGCAGATAACACAGTTATCTGTACCCTGTTATAAAGTGACACACTGTAACTCTTTCAAACCATCCCTTTTAACCTTCCTTGTTTTATGACAGTCCATCTACCATGACAGTCTGCAAGCACTAATAAAAAAAGACTCTGCTGAGATATACTGTAAGTGCTGCGAGGGACAATTTTAGTTTCTTTTGTTATTGTTTCAGCGGATCCAGCTTGGCAATATCAAGTCTCCCAGAGGTGACTTTGTGCGCCTGTCACTTACGAGTTCAGACGGGGTCACCTGGGAGAGACGTGTGTGATGTGCTGCGATGTGCCGTTACTTACTGATTTCACTTCGTAGCACAGTGAGGCTATTCTGTGACTTCGATATTTTTTCCAGCTATTCTTGGCACTTCTAATATAAACTGGCACCGTGCCAGTCTGGATGATGTGAGTCTGGGTTAAGCCAGGGGTAACTATAAAAACAAAAAAGGAGGATTTGTGAGCTAAAGTAATGTGAGCACAATTCAAAGTTGGGTCAAGTTTTCGTGATTAGGGCAAATTTGCTTTGGAGCCTGAGCCATACTGAAAACAGTTTGCAGTGTGGGGACCATTTCCAGAACCCTGTGTTCGTAGAGCTGACATACAGATAAATGGGCCCTCCGAAAATGGGGAACTGTTTTCAGTTCTGTGACCTAAATCGAGGAAAATATTTTTCCAAAGTTGGCGCCTGAACTAAACAAGGTTTTTCTTAGATGGCTCAGCTGAACCGTTTTTGGTTAGGAATCCTGAGGATAACAATGTTTTTCCAGGTACAGGACATTGTAGGAGACAGAAAAAGCTGGAAGAATTATGTTATTGACAGTTGGAAATAAAATCTAGAAGACTGAAGGTTTTTGAAGTTTGTTGTAGATAAGTGACACACTTTAAAAACTTTATACAGAAAAAAACCACAAATTGTTAGTAGTAGTCTTAAAAGCCCAACTCTAGCTTTCAGGAACTCCCCTCCCCCAACAATGGTTTACTTTACAGTATATTTCTACTTTTACAGTCAAATTTGAGAAAATCCCTCTAAATGTTTGTTATGTCTTCCTATCCACACAGCATACTGAAAAAAAACATATTTCTTACCGTTTAGATGTTTTGTTGAAACAGGTAATTTGGCGGAATTCAGTTTTTTTCTGAGCACCTTCACAGTGATCGGTCCTTGTAGACAGACTAAAGCTGGGTATACACAGTTAGTACCTGCTTTGCATTATAAACCGGCCCCAGATTGTATAATATCCTTTAGACCTACCAACAGTTACATAGTGGTAGAACCAGCCCGATTGGACATGAAAAATGGAATGTTTTAAACAGCTTCACTGTTTCAAGGCAGCAGAAGCTGCCCATAAAATCCTACTCACAGAAACAACTAGAAAGGTAATACATATTTTTATAGAATATTGTGAATGGGAACACATAACAAACACATAGGGGTCTATTCACTAAGCTGCCGTAGGCAGCCCAGTGAATGACCGACATGAAGCTAAGTGAGCCGAACGCTGTTCGGCTATTCACTTCAGGCTGGTACGGCTGATTTCAGCTGTATATTGGCTCAGCATGTTCGGCCGACCCGAAGTGCAGAAGGAGTTCGACTCAACTAAGCCGAACCTCTGGCAGGCTACTCGCTGCTGTTCGATCTATTCTTATAGAGGCCGAACAGCAGTGAGCGAATAGCCGAATGCCGCTGAGCAGCATTTGGCTCGGCTGTTCTTCTCGATCCCTATGTGGGACCGAGCAGAACAGAAAAATAGTTAAAAAAGTAGAAAAATAAAAATTGAAAATGATTGTGCGGAGCTAGCAATGACAGCTAACTCCACCCAACAGTTTTCTATTGGCTGGCGGTTCTGCTGCCGTTAAAAAAGAAAACAAAATTGGTCATAGAAATGCATTGCTAGATTCCTATAGGCTATTTCAATTTGCAATAGCCAATAGCAAACTAGCTATTTTACCCGCCCTCTGCTGCTGTCAATCACTAGTGGGGACCTGATGGAGAACTACAGCAGAGGGAGGGTACAATAGCTAGTTTGCTATTGGCTATTGCAAATTGAAATAGCCAATAGGAATCTAGCAATGCATTCTTATGGTGAAATTATTTTTTTATTTATTCTGACACGGCTCCGTGTCAGAATAAAAAAAAAAGCAGTGTTTCTCTCCTGGGCGGCCGGAAGCGGGAGCCTCCCGGAGCGCCTGGGAGAGTTAGGCTGTCTGGAGATCAGTGTCCCTGGTTAGCTGGTAACCAGGGACGGTAATCTCTCTGCAAGTGGCTGGAGCTAGCCGTAAGATCACGGCTGGCTCTGCCCATCTGTCAGAAGCAGGCTGTCGGCTGGCCAATGGCCGTCCGCTTGGCTAGCTTCGGCTTTCAGCGCGTCCCAGCCAAGCCAAGGCATATGCCTTCGGCTCGACTGAGCCGCTTGACCAACTTCGGGAGCTGTATGGGCTATAGTGAATAGCCCGTACAGCAGCCCTTCAGTTCTACTGAACCGAAGGGGTCCTGGGGCCGAAGCTAGACCGAAGCTACGGCTAGATCCTTCGGCTGCTCCGTGAATAGACCCCATAGTGGGGGGTTTCTCAAACTTGTATGCAAAGGTGGAAATACGCTTTAGAACTGAACTCCAGGATAAGGAAATATTATCTAATTATAAGAAATGTGTATTCTTACTTGAATCTTGGTGTGCTTTGTGTATTTCTTCCAGATCTGTGCTGTAATCCTGTGTGACATTTTTGCCTCTGTGAAGGAGCTTCCTGTAATAAAGACCGGTCACTGCTGCTTTCTCTCCTAATGCAGGGTGACTGGTCTTGTCTCTGCCCCTCCTGTAGTTTTCTGCAAGTAGCCTGCAGTGGGTGGAGTCTGCAGCTCCCTCCCACATCTCTGCTCTCTGCACAAGCTTTATGCAGCCCAGTGATGATGTCTCAACTGCTTTTACAAGATATTATCCAGGTTTGCAAAGGCATTTGGTGCACACAAAGTGGATTTATATCCTTTGTAGCTATTGTGGAAAATATTGAAATGAAAGTTTTTTCCCGGAGTTACTTTAAGTAATAGTTTTAAGGGGAAGTCGTTTTGGGAGCTTGCAGTATTTAGGTCTGTAAAGAAATGGACAGGCTTTCATATCCAGTGCTTAATACAGGGATTATTTTTACCACATGCATTGCTGGCTACATTGCCATCTCATTTATTGTTCATACAATGTATCTGCTCCTAATATCTCATTGTAGTGTACACATTTAAATGTTAATAGTCTTGCAGTGACATTCTATGCACAATTAATCCTTTCCCTCTGGATATTATATCTTTTTGAATATACAGCGTCGGAGAGATAGAAATCTGGGAAAAGGTCAAATGGAGCAAATTACTCTCAGTGCAGTAACTTAAAAATTGTTTTATGTTAAGCAGTGAATACATAGCTGTGTAAACTGTATATTATTAAATGAGACAATGTGTAATGCAATCTATTCATACCCATGTCTAGACATATTTAATGTTTCAGTTGTATTAAATATAACATAAACTGTGGAGACTGAATATGTATGTATGAGAAATGGCAGCAATTGTTACTCCATTAAAACATAAGAGGCCACCGGTATATGCTATTTGTTAGTATAATGGCCAAAATGTTACACTTTTCATCTTCAGGTTTGCTGCTTTAGCTATTAAATGCCTCATTGCTTGTCAATTGCTTGCATATAAAATGTTGGACTTTTGTACCGTAGTTGTGTAAGTGCACTCGGTTTATCAGATTACAGATACGAAGCAGGAATTTATCAGAACAGATCATTGCAGCCATGGTGGCCACTGAGATCCAATGCTTGGAAAAGGACTCCTGAATTTTCATCCCTATCCTCTTCACTTTCTCCGCAAGTGCACACAGACAATTCTTAATTTGTACTGTACAGATGGGACCTGCACATACATAAGCCTAAGCCATCCTACAACCTGAAGGACCAGTTTTTGATCTTGTTATACATTGAGGTTGATTCACTAAAGGCAAATAGGCTGTTCAATTTGCCAGGGAATTTTACCTCAGCTTAGTGAATGACGTGAAGCATTGCTGACTTCATCATCCTATCATGTGCAAGCAAAAATACCGCTGTTTTTATTTTTCTTGCACATGATTGGGTATTCTTTGCAAAGGGAAATTTCACCACATTCACCAAATTAAGGGAAAGTTCCCCTGCAAAATGGAAATTCCTTTGCAAATTTAACAGCTTATTTGCCTTTAGTAAATCAACTCCATGGCATTCCAAGATTAAACACTGGTCCACCAGGTTGGAGGTTGGCTTACGCTTATTGCAAAAAACAAAATTACCTGGAAGCCAGTCCATAGTAAAAGCTAGATAGAGAATTGACAGGGCATGAGGAACACTAGGATGAAGAACCGGAGATGGTAATGGAGAAGAACAGAGAGTAAAAATTTTGAGTAGAACAACAAGAGCATATGTGGAGGAATAAAGAAAAGCAAGAAATGAAGTGCATCAGATGCTAAGAAAATCAAGAGGAAGTAGGTACTAGAAAAATAGAAGAATTGCTAGAAGCATTTAAAGGATAAAAGGAAAATAAAAGAATCAATATCGACACAGTGGTCCTAGTGTGGCCAGGGTGGCCATCAGAAGCCAGGTTCAATGACCTTCAGGACTGTTTGGCCCATGCATATGCACACAGCAACTTATGGATGCAGACATATGACAAACTCTCTGGCTATATTTATATATATATATATATATATCAGTATGCAGTAAATACTGTAGATCATACTAGCTCGCTCTCACGGAATGAACAGTTGCATTTGATTTAATTTTCTAGCTGCTCAGTTTTGTTTCTGTGCTTCTTCATCTGCATGAAATGCAGCCAGTACAGTGATTATCTGTGCATGACCCTGTGTGAATTCCAAAAGGAATGCTATGAGTAAATTGCTCTTGACAAATTCAAGCAAAATTTCAAGATAATTATTTGACTTTGCTTGCTGGCATCCGCTTTGTTCGCTTGACTAATAGCTTCCTTTGTCCGTCATTTTCATTTCTCAGAAAATGCAGAAGCAAGATGCATGCTGCCTTGTTAGTCTGCATTTCCAAATGGATACTGGCTGTTTGCACAGTTTGAGGCTATGTAAAGCAATGCAGAATAAAATTATCTTGATGATTATTGATTATTGGTACATTTTCAAATGCATGTTGTCTGCATAGTGAATATTACTAATCCCCATGGACCTTTGCAGTCAGTGTTTATTAAACAAAGTTGGTGTAAAGCCGTTTCTAGTAATAATAATAATAATAGTCATGTACTGTAAATTGTCTATATTTTCCTTTGGCAACCGTTTGTGCTTGAACTTGCTCCAGTAATAAACAGTCACAGCTGCACACAGCCATAGAGAGAAGGATCTTGCAGAGTACACAGACCCAAATGTGATCACAGGCGAGTACATTTAATTGCAGCCTGTAGAAGATTTACTTTCTAATGTTTAATTAAATGCACCATCTCTCTTTGTGAGTGAGAACATATGGAAAAGGGTTGCTGTGTCCTTCAATAGTTTATTTTACAGTTCTTAACCTCCTAATTTCAATTTGCTTAGATCCTTTCAGAGATAGGCCTTTAGTTTGATAGCAACTTTTTATTTACTTTATACTAAATTTGTCAATCACCAGAGGGTACCTGATGGAGAACTGCAGGTTCCCCTCTGCTGATTGACAGCAGCAGTGGGCGGGTGCAATAGCTAGTTTGCTATTGGCTATCGCAAAGTGAAATAGCCAATAGGAATCTAGCTATGCATTCGTATGCTGGCTTTTTCTTTTCTGAATGAGGGCGGCCAGCGGCCCCATGTCAGAAAAAAAAAAACGGATCGCAAGGAAAGGTTTACTCTGCTCGATCGATCAGCGTAAACTGGAAACACTTTCCAGGAGAAAGGGTTTCTCTCCTGGGTGGCCGGGAGCCGTATTAGACTCCCACAGGGTCCGGGAGAGTAATGACAGATCACTGTCCCTGGTTACAAGGTAACCAGGGATGCCATCTGTCATTACACACTAAGAACCCAGAGAGGCCGTTGTGATATCATAGCGGCCCCACCGGGTTCCCAGTGTGTAATGACAGATGGCGTCCCTGGTTACCTGATAACCAGGGACGCTGATCTCTCTGCAAGTGGCCAGACCCAGCCATGAGATAAAGGCTGGCTCCGCCCAGCTGTCAGAAGCAGGCTGTCGGCAGGCCAATGGCCGGCCGTTTGGCCAGCTTCTGCTTTTACCTCGGCTCAGTCGAGCTGAGGCATATGCCTCCGGCTCGATTGAGCCGCTCGGCCAACTTCGGGATCTGTACGGGCTATGTGAATAGCCCGTACAGCAGCCATTCGGTTGTACTGAACCGTAGGGGTCCTGGGGCCGAAGCTAGCCGAAGGATCAGCCGAAGCTACGGCTAGATCCTTCGGCAGCTTAGTGAATAGACCCCATAATAAATAAGAAGTTTCTGTGCTCAGAAAAATACATCAGTTGCCATTGTTGGCTCCATCCCTGTTACAGCTATCATTCTGCCTGTACTATATGCAGGTTTGTTGCTAGTCAGTGCAGCAGCATGACAGCCAAGGAACTAGCATTTTCAGAAGAAGGTTGGAAATGTAGAGCAAACCTTTTAAAGAAATACTATGAAAAATGCATTATTCTGATAATGCTGCACAGTTAATACATGTAATGATAGTATTCAGTTTATGCATTTCACATGCCTTTATTTTAATTTTTCTCTGCATCTTCATGTAGGCCAAGCTGTCCAGCAAAAGTGAGGGTGTCCGGGGTTGGGATAAACTATTACATTACAAGAGGTGTCCACAACTGTTTTTAGTATTATTTCAACCTCTACCTTTATTTTTTTAATAATATTATTTGTTTGAACTGTCCAGGGTTGACATGATTAATTAAACAAAACATGTTACTTGGACTTTACCAAGTATAGTCCAGGTAAATAAAAGGCACCAATATATACATAGTTATTCACAAAAGGGTGAAGAGTTTGGAGAAGGCAGGAGAAGGGAACACTCTAGGACAACATAACTGAATAGGAAAATGAGCTGAATTGGAGAATATTTCCAAATCAGCTATGTTGTCCTAGATTGGTCACTTCTCCTGCCTTCTCCAAACTCTTCACCCTTTTGTGAATAACCCTGATAGTTATAGTCTGGCAGGGTTATTAGGTGTAAAAACAAAGGGCAATCCACTGGCCCTTTAAAGTGTTACTACTCTGAGTCTGTTACACATTGCATTATAGTTTGTTGATGTTTAATTTATTTATTGATAGAGCGCTGTATTATTGGAATGTTACAAATCTGAGTCTTTCCATTGGATGAATGGATAATCTTAAAACTTCCATGCTGCACAGTAAACTAAAACAAGCGTTTTAGTGAAATAATCCTCCTACATAACGAAGAACTCCAGGCAAAACTTTTATTAACTGCACATTTTTGTCTAGGTACTTAAAAAGGTTATACTCACCTGAACCATGGACAGCTTGCTCTTAGACTAGTCCTTCCAGCCTCTCTCCCCCCTTTGCTGCAGTGATCTAAGGTCCCATAAATCATCGCGTTCTATACACAGTATAAAGATGTGGGGATGCTAAGGAACAAGCTGCAAGGTTACTTAAATCTCCTCCATTTACTCATCCCCAGTAATCCAATCCAATATATGTAATAAGTGTGGTACCATATTGATCAATTGATTATTGGATGAATAGGGAATGAGTACTTGGAGTTGCAGAGGCGGTCGTCAAAAGCACACCAGATTTTGACACATGATAGTGTAAGAAATTACTCAAAGTCTGACAATTTTATCCAAGGGGCAAGCTGGAGCTAGGTTGCTTAATCAGAGGTAGGAAGAAATTAAGGGCAGACTAGTACCAACAGATAGATATCAGTGATCACCCTATCATAGCCAGATCTTGTCAGATCCATAAATTGGATCACTCTAATTTCAGACTTTTTTTTACCAGATTTACAACTGTGTTAGGTAACACAGCATGCAAAAAAACTCGGTGGGGTGTAAATTGGCAAATATGATACAAGAATATTTTTGTGTGTGCGGTATGTTTTTACAAATTGCAATTGGCAAAAAAATCCCTAGTGCTACTTCTGTACTTGTGCTGAGCTTAGGATGCCAGTGAGCTATGTTTACTAATTTTCCCTGAACTGTGCATTTTCGAGAATAACCTTGTATGATTATTACTGTAGTAATGATTTTCTATGACTCATCTTGAAGAGATACACAATAGCTCCATTAACTCAGAACAGCAGATTGCAACAGAGTAATAGCCATTAACAATAATGTATCTCAAATAGAAATTGTATACAATATATACAGTATATATATCAATGCAAGAATAATATTAAGGGGGTTATTCACAAAGCTGCCAAAGGCAGCCGAGTGAATAACCCAGCCGAAGTAAAGTGAGCTGAACTACGTTAGGCTATTCACTCCAGCTCAGTACGGCTGATTTCAGCCATACATCGGTTGAAATTACCTGTACATCGGCTGCACTTCGGTCAGCCGAACATTCTCTGCGTGTTCGGCTGATCTGAAGTGCAGAAGGACTTCGACTCAGCCAATCCAACATCTGGATCGGCTGGGCCGAAGCTCCGTCAGCTCACTCTCTGCCGTTCGGCCCTATTCTCATAGGGGCCGAACGCCAGTGAGCGGCATTCGGCTTGGCTATTCTACTCTGTACCTCTGTGGTACCGAGCAGAATAGAAAATCAGTGAAAAGAGTTTTAAAAAAAAGGTTGAAAAAATATTTTTTAAATGTAATAAAAAAGTAGAAGTAAAAAATAAAGATATTTAAAAAAAGAAAAAAATAATACAAAAAAACAATTAGGTGGAGCTAGCAAAGCAAGCAGTGACAGGTAGCTCCGCCCAGCTGTTTCCTATTAGCCGACACCTGATAGAGTCTTCTAGAAGGGCCCGGCCAATGAACAACAACTGGGCGGAACCCAGTTATTGTTAATGACAGATCAGCCCCCCAGGTCATTTGGGGACGCTGAGCTGTCATTACAACTGGGCGGAGCCAGCCGTGAGATCACAGCTGGCTCCTCCCAGCTGTCATTTGTGGGGCTTATGGCCGGCCTTCTGCAGGCCGTTCGCCCTGTTTCTGCTGTCACTTTGGCAGCTCTATGGGCTATTGTGAATAGCCCATACAGCAGCCCTTCGATTCGACTGAACCGAAGGGCTCCCGCGGCCAAAGAGAGCCGAAGGATCAGCTTAAGTTATGGCTGGATCCTTCGACTCCTTTGTGAATAATCCTGTAAATGTATATTGTAATCTAATCATACATTTTCATGAATATTCCAGCAGCATTTAAACATGATTCTCTGCTTTGTCAGGTGTCGTTACAAAATCACAGCACCTTCAAGCATAAGTCATTTTAGACAGACATCAGTAGGCCGAGTCAATGGCTAGCCTCTTAATCTCTGCGTGGTCAACTCAAGTGCTGGATAGCCTGCCCTCTTGCTTTCTTCATGATTATTATTATTACATAGGATTTATATAGTGTCAACAGTGTGTGCAGCGCTTTACAATGTAAGGAAGACATTACAATCACAATACAATTCAAGACAAGATGGTAAGGAGGGCCCTGCCCCTGAGGGCTTACAATCTAAAAGGGAGGGAGAAGTGATACATGAGGAGGTAGCTGTGTGGGGATGACTTGTTTGAGAACGTGATGGTTCAGTGGTTAGGTTGAGGTGGGATATGATTAAAATAAAAAAGCAAATGAAGAAACCAGCTGTACATATAATAAATAGATCATTATAAAGACTGTGACATGTGGGTGGAGCTGGGACTTACTTGCAGATCCCTTGCCACTGGATGTCCCTGAGTAATATTAGAAAACCCAGTGGGCGATTTTCCTGCATCTAAAATAGAAATGGGGAAACATCAGTTTTGGATGGACTTAGCATTTTAAAAGTGCTATAAACTTCGGTAACCTATTAGGCATACCCACTTTTGTATATCATTGGCATATTCCGGTGGCTCAGGGGCCTATTTATAATGATTAGAATTAATAATAAAAGCTGCACTGTGTGAATTAATCTACAAAGTATCAGATACAATTGATACTAGCCATGAAACAATGTGATGCAATGTGAAAGAGTAACAATAGAAGAAACACATGCACCTCATGCACGTGCAAATAATATGTTGCTACAAAATATTCATAATAAAATATCAAATACAATAGGTACTAGCCATGAAACAATGTGATGCAATGTGAAAAGAATAATAAACTAGAAATAATGCATATGTATAACATGCACCTCAATGCAAGTAATATATTGCTACAAAAATGGCCATAATCTTGGATCTTCAACAGTCCATTTAGAAAATAGAAGATATAAAAGTGGATGTAAAGTAATCTCGGTCTCCTGTGACCATCAACAGAGAAATCTTATGGAATGCACCTCACCTTTAGTAGAGACCCACCAGGGTCTGTATGCACTGTTCCTCTAATTCAAACCAGGTAATGGAAGCACCTGATGCCTTTAAAATAAAAATTGTGAAATGACTTTTTGAAAAATGAGAACAAAATTGCCAATTTTAAGTAAAAATGTATAACATTAGCAAAGCAAAACTGGCATTTTTTAACAGAGGGAAAAAAAAAACTTTATGTTGAAAATGTTAATTAAATGCAGAAAACAACCATATAATGGGTTGACCCTCAAAAATGTTTTTTAATAGACTGAACTTTTAAACAGGAAAAAAAGCATAACATTTCAAATCTTTATAATATTTTTATTTTAATTATTTATTTATTACAGATATTTATATAGTTGCATATTTACATCAGTCTCTGCCCTCTATAATACATAATATAATACATAACACATATTGTAGTATATAATAATCTATACAATCTATATACTGTACCTGTTCGCTTTCAATGCTGCATCCATTTAGCCCTATTGTAAAACACCATAATCCAGCAGCTATAATCCAGCGATGTTGGACTGACTGCGAGTGGACCACATTCAATATCTCATACTGCACTGAGAATATACAAGGGAGAAACTGATTACTTTAGGGTAACAGTTACAGCTCAAGAACTTTTTATAGAAACAGGCAGTTCTGTTACCATGTGTTTCCATTTTTTAAAATCTAAAATAATGTAAAAAAAAATCTTATTTCCATTTCATGTAAAATATACTTAGGGGTCTATTCACTAAGCTGCCGAAGGATCTTGCCGTAGCTTTGGCCGATCCTTCGGCTAGCTTCAGCCCCAGGACCCCTTCGGTTCAGTAGAACTGAAGAGGTGCTTTATGGGCTATTCACTATAGCCCGTAAAGCTCCCGAACGTGGTCAAGCTGAACGCATATGCCTCGGCTCGGTTGAGCCGCACTGAAAGCCGAAATTGGCCGGCGACAGCCTGCTTCTGATAGCTGGGCGGAGCCAGCCGTGATCTTACGGCTGGCTCCGGCCACTTGCAGAGAGATCAGCGTCCCTGGTTACCTGCTAACCAGGGACACTGATCTCCAAACAGCAAACTATCCATGGCGGTCCGGGAGTCTCCCGCTCCCGGCCGCCAAGGAGAGAAACACTGCTGTTTTTTTTATTCGTACACGGAGCTGTGTCAGAATAGAAAATAAAAATTTGCCCATTGGAATGCATTGCTAGATTCCTATTGGCTATTTCAATAGTAAACTAGCACTGTACCCGCCCTCTGCTGCAGTTCTCCATCAGGTCCATCAGCAGAGGGTGGGTGCAATGCTAAAAGAAACAGCAGAATTTCTTTCCTGGGCGGCCGGGAGCGGGAGGCTCCCAGAGCGCCCGGGAGATTTTCTATTTTTTACTTTTTTTTTTACGGCAGCAGAACCGCCGGACAATAGAAAACTGTTGGGCGGAGCTAGCTGTTACTGCTAGCTCCGCACAATCGTTTTCTATTTACTTTTTTAAAACTTTTAAAACTATTTTTCTGTTCTGCTCGGTCCCTCTAAGGGACAGATCAGAACAGCTGAGCCGAATGGTTGAAGTGAATAGCCGAACAGTGTTCGGCTCACTTCACTTCAGGTCGGTCATTCACTCGGCTGCCTACGGCAGCTTAGTGAATAGACCCTTTATTTTATAAGAGGGGTAAGGACCTGTACAGCCAATTTACTGTGTAGGACATAGGGCAGGGTACCTCCTATGAATGTAATTTATTATTTTTACCATGACTTTTGACCTGTCTTTTAAGAAACTTTCTCTCCAAAATTTATAAGTTTGAAAAGTATGTTAAAGGAGAACTATGGGGTCAGGGCTTTTCCCCATAGTTCTCCTTAGGGTAACGGGAGGACACAAACTAGCATCGTCCCATCACCCAAAGCTCAGTATACCGCGAGCTACAGCTCGCAGTATACTGAGACGCCGCAGCCGGAGCGGATCCCGACATCGATGTCGAGATCTGCCCAGCTGCGTGAGTGACAGCTGGCTCTGCCTATCGAGAGGCAGAGCCAGCTGTACCTGCCCCCTCCCCGTCCGTACCGCCAGTCAGCGCTGGCGGATT
This sequence comes from Nanorana parkeri, assembly GCF_000935625.1. Taxonomy (NCBI): domain Eukaryota; kingdom Metazoa; phylum Chordata; class Amphibia; order Anura; family Dicroglossidae; genus Nanorana; species Nanorana parkeri. The sequence goes on along the minus strand of NW_017307485.1, from coordinate 331,126 downwards.
GGAGCGGGGAGGGGGGAATCCAGCCCCTCCCCTGTCACGGCAGAGAGCCGTGACAGGATCGAGAGGTGATCGAACGCCGGTATCTGTTCCCTCACCTCCCGATCTACTGAGCCGACCTGTGACAGTCTCATTGTCACAGGTCGGCTAGAACTATGAGGTGAGTGGAAATCACTCATCTCATAGTTCTCCTTTAAGAGTCCTGGCTATTTGTAAGCTCAAAGTAAAGGCAACATCTTACCCTATTGCTCATTTCTTTTCCCTGTGATTAGATTATTCATTTTGCCCGACACTACCCTTGTTCCAGAGGGCCATCAAATCTGCAAGACAAGTGGAACTTCTTTCATATAATGTCCTATTTTGCTGCACTCATAAGAGAGTGCATTAATCATGATATGTTTATATCATTCTGGTTGCCGAGTGAAGTGCAAGACCATTTTTGGGTTGTGGTGTTTGGGGAAATCACCGGGCTTTCAGCTTGCTTATTTCAGCTTTGTAATTATTTCAGCTAGGGAATCTACTATACAGGGGGGATCTATAGACTGTAAATTCATATCTGTGTAGAAAAAAAGAACTATACCACTATGAGATCAGGCTGAAGAATTGTTGTCTCTGTTGGAAAGTTTTTTATTAAATGCCAATATGATGTGAGGCATGGATCAACTTTATATGTTAAGAAGAGCTTACTGAAAAAAGAAAAACACATTTGAGCCACTGAGCCATGCCATCTACAGATTCTGTAAAGACAGTTTTATAGGTAAACTATTCTAAGTGTTAAAGTTGAACTGAAGCCAAAACTTTTTCTGGATAAAAGATTAAAGGACCTGTCAACTTTTTATTGGTGTCTGTGAAATTCATCCTCTCTATTTGGCCTAGGGGCCATTATTACTGAGCTTTGCTTTAATGCCCTCCTCTCCAGCAGTATATCTGCAGTACACCCCATTCCTTCATTCTGCCACCTCTTTGGTCATCTGCTGGGAGCAAAGAAATTAAGGAGTATGGGTATAGGGGGAGCATGTCACTCACTCCGCTTCCTGTTGTGATAGCGCTGCTTCTTGCTGATTGGTCACATGGTTGTTAAGAAAGTATTTCGCTCTGTGTAAGCTCTAGCTAGAATGACTCAACCTTACAAAAGGGTTCTTTTCTCAAACAATGGAGCAGCAGGGGGAGCAAGGGAAAGTATATGCTGGTCCTGTTGAGCGGGAAGGCACCTGCAGAGGAGGCACAACAAGGCTGCTGGGGGCTTCACATGGATGCTCCCCCCCGTTGCCCCCCTCCCCGGATCCACCACCTGAAGAGGAAGAAGAAAGCATGAGGACAGAGCACATCACCACTGTAAGTCCATTTTCTTACACCGCTGATTTCCGCACTGCGTCACTTAACTGACCTTTACACTTCATCACATTACTGACCTTTGCACTGTGCCACATTACTGACCTCCGCACTGCGTCACATTACTGACCTCCGCATTGCATCACACTACTGAATTCCGCGCCCTGCGTCACATTACTGACCTCGGCGCCTTGCGTCACCTTTCTGACCTCCGCACAGCGTCACCTTACTTACCTCTGCACTGCGTCACCTTACTGACCTCTGCACCTCGTCACCTTACTGACCTCCGCACTGCGTCACCTTACTGACCTCCGCACTGCGTCACCTTACTGACCTCCGCACTGCATCACCTTAATGTCCTCCCCACTGCGTCACCTTACTGACCTCCCAACTGTGTCACCTTACTGACCTCCCCACTTCGTCACCTTACTGACCTACGCGCCTTGCATCACCTTACTGACCTCCACACTGCGTCACGTTACTGACCTCTGCACTGCATCACATTACTCACCTCCACACTCTGTGTTTATTATTATCGCTCCCACCCTCCGCCACTCTGCTGAGCCCGGCCGGCCACACCGAACAATCAGCACCCAAAGCAGAGGCTGCACTGTAGTCAGGCAAATTAGGCGGCCGTCTCAGCCCACGCTGGGGCTTTGCAGCTGGCTAATTTGTGTGAGTACAGACTGCCCAAGGCTGACAGCGGCGGCAAGATCCCAGAAGGAGAAGCCAGGGAGTGCGTTGTGCACCGGGGGGAGAGGGGGAGAGCTGGGGGTGGCAGTGGACACATAGGCGGTGGAGAGGAAGAGAGGAAAGGGGTGGCACAGTAGCAGTGGAAGAGTCAGATGGGGGGGGCTTATTTTTTGGCAGTGCCCCTCCCGAGACTAGACTCTGGATCCGCCCCTGCTTGCTGCAATATGTGGAATGCACAAGTCTACCCATGAGGATTAGGATTGGGGGATATTTTTTTGGATGGAACCAATCCAAAAGCATTATGTCCCTCAAACCTTTCAGAACATTTTATGCAAGCCAGCAATGGGGATATGACATTCTTCTCCTGTTTTTTTCGAGTGGAGAGTGTGGGAATACCGGCCTGAGGAGGTGATAGTTATGGAAAATTATTAGATTATGAGACATTTTGGCTACACAGATTTGGATCCCTAATGGACTGAACCATTGTTAGGCTCTGGATCTATTTTTAAATAAGAACTCTAGGAAAACACGTTTATTAACCCTTGCAGTGGGGTAGAGGTTAAGTGTTAAGCCAAATAAAAGTTAATGAACTCTTTAGGATTTAGATTACTCTGCAGGCCTGAGGGTGGGTCTCAGGAAAGGGTAAGTGCTAGCTAAATGTTAGAGGTCAGGGCATAGGGGTGATTATTTTTTAAAACTTTTTTGACACCAAAAATTCTGTGCCAAAAACTCAGTTACATTGTTATTTTGAAATTTCAATAAAAATATTTATAAAAATATATAATATATATGCTTAAAAAGGGGGGAAAACTGGACGAAATGAACAGCATTTCTCTGAGCAGCTTCATAAACCTATGAAATTGCTAAAATCAATATTTCTCCGAAAAAAAACCTAGGTTTTAATTTCAGCCTTTAATAAAAGTCTTTTACCTACTTGTTCATGTACTATTAAAACACAGAGTGATCACAGTCCTGGGGAGACTTCATTGATAAACATCAACTCTCCTGCGGATTCACGTTTCTCTGTGGCTCACGGACCGATGTTTGAATGTAAACTGCTACACCTGATATTTCAGGTTTGTCCAGTCATTGGTATCAACCACTGATTTTTACAGCAAATTACATTCAGTCTCCAGGCCATTAGGCTTGAAGAATCATGTGGTGTCAGAAGTGAGGTTGAGTTTATTTTAAGCTCTAAGGGTTGTATCCATATGATTTGTTATACAGTACTGTAAACATAGTCTTTTTAATAATAAAGATGAAGAAAAATAACATTTAAAGCTGAGCTCCAGGGCCAGCTTCACAGTGCTCCTGATCCTACCCCTTCCCAAGACCATACCCTTATTTATTTTTAAATAGCTTAGGGCACTTGTTTGCTATCCACAATACTTTGTGCTGTTCCTGATGATATAGACACTGCCAGCATCACACAGGGACAGTATACAGTGCCAATAACACATAGAGATCTAGCTGTGGCACTTTTGCGATTTCTTGCTCATAACCCTTTGTGCTAATGCCACACAAGTAATATGACCATCACCAGAGATAATAAAATTCCTTGTTGTGTAGACCTTGGCGTTATCAAGAAGATAGAAGCAATTCTACAGCCAATAGCTGCAGAGAATAAACCTCTTCTGATAAGAAATGGTCCTGGCGTGTCTCTCCAGGAAAAAGACGCTGCAGGTAAAAATAGGGATTTCAGATGCATTGGGGTTTATTTACTACAGGCAAATAGGCTGTTCACTTTTCAAGGGCATTTTCACTTAGCTAACCGTAAATGTAGGGAAAATCAATTTTGCAAGCAATATCCAATCACTAGTAAGGAAAATAAAAAAAAGTATTTTTACTTGCACATGATTGCATGTTGGAAGTCAACAGAGCTTCACCTTGTTCACTAAACTAAGGCTGGGTTCACACCTAGGTGTATTGAATATGCGCGTTTGTTGTGCGTTTTTACAGCGATCCGCAGTAAAAAAACGTGCAACAAACGCGCGTTTCCAAGGGCTACCTGGCTGTATCCCAACGGATACGCGCAGCAAATACACCCCAAAGAAGCTCCAGTACTTCTTTGGGCGTAGGGCGTTTTGCAGCGCGTTCCTACGCGCTGTAAAACGCCCAGGTGGGAACCATGCCCATAGGCAATCATTGGTTTTCACATGTTGAGCGTTTTACAGAGCGTAGGAACGTGCTGTAAAACACCCAGGTGTGAACCAGGCCTAAGGGAAAATAGTGATTTCTATTATGCTTCATGCTGATGAAAAGGAATGTCAGACTATAATAAGGGAAGACCTATTTATGTTAGTTTTATATAAAGGGAATCGTCGTTCCTCCAGGAGTTCATCTCTAAGGTAACTATTGTATACCTTATAAATGGCTTGATGAGATGGTTCAAAATGAAGACTTGGCCGGTGTGGCAGGTGAGAGGAGGAGGGACACTTTTGGTAGCTTGTAGACATGATATAGTTCACAGAGATACAGCATATTAAAATTAAAGCAGTTTTGACCTATTTAATACATGAGGTGTGGAATACATCATTGTCAATCAAATGATTAAATGCAGCATTGTTGCTAGAACAAATTGAAACTTTAATTCTTCTGTCTGCTCATGTATGGTAAAGGTTTGTGTTACAGCTTATTCACACAGCCCCAGAGGACCATACTTGCGTGTATTTATGTGCAAGGAGGCATCTGGGAGTCACAGGTGGATCTTCTGGCATATGTAACCATTTACATCATTCAGGGATGGACACACAACCAAGCTGATTTAGACAAACTGCGTCCAGGATTGTGGAACTGTCCCTGTACGGATGTTAAGTTGCACGCAACACCTGTGACTCCTGTGCACGTCAACACACAAATGTACGGCCCTCTGTGACTGTGTGAATGAGCCGTTAAAAAGAAAGCCCTTCGCCGATCTCCTCCCTGTTCTATGGAACCGTGAGCGACTTGCACGTCAATAACTTATTTAAAGTGGAAAGGTGATACTAGGGGTCTTTTGGACCCCCAGTATCACCCCAAAGAGTACCTGTCACCACCAATATGCTATCACATGGGGGGCTTGTAAGCCCCCTATATAATAGCAAATAAAGTCAAGTAAAAAAAAAAACAGTTTAAAAAAAATAATATTACATCAAATAAATGCAAAAATAATAATAAAAAAAGTTGTAAAGTTTTAAAGCACACGTGTATTTGCGTAAACATGCATCGGGTGCGCCTACATACGGAAACGTCGATTGTCCTGAACATGTTGGGTATCGCCGCACACGCCAGAGTGAGAGCAATAATTCTAGGGCTAATATTTATGAGTATCTCTAAATTAAATACCTGTAGTGGCTCTTAAAGCGTAGTCTACGGACTTTTTGGGGTACTGAATTGTGTCGCCATTTTATATACGCAGACAATTTTTAATCTGGGCATGTTGGGTATCTATTTACTCATCGTAACCTCATCTTTTATATTTTACAAACATTTTGGGTTATATTGTGTTTTTGGCACTAAATGTTTGGGTTTGATAGAGTTGTGCTAATATCGTGCAACATAAAAATGTGCAACTGCCGCCCTTTAATTCTACAGGGTCTTGGCTTTCAGAAAATACATGTTTGGGGGTTTGAAGTCATTTTCAGGCCTAAAATGTGGATTATAACATGTTTGCAAAAAAACTAAAAAAAAAAGTCTTGGCAGCGAAAGGGTCCTTAAGGGGTTTAATTTCCATTCCTGATTACCTCAAAGTAAGTGAAATTCTTGGACCGGCACAAGACGAATCAAAGCAAAAGCATTTGCCAAGAATGTTTTCATTAACAAGAACGAAAGTCAGATGTTCGAAGATGATCAGATACCGTCGTAGTTCTGACCATAAACAATGCCGACTAGCAATCCGGCTGCGTTATTTCCATGACCCGCCGAGCAGCTTCCGGAAACCAAAGTCTTTGGGTTCCGGGGGGGGGGGG
>NW_017307485.1:300884-325131 GCF_000935625.1 Nanorana parkeri | reverse complement strand
GGTGCGGGGGGGGGGGAGTATGGTTGCAAACCTGAAACTTAAAGGAATTGATGGAAGGGCACCACCAGGAGTGAAGCCTGCGGCTTAATTTGACTCAACACGGAAAACACGGGAAACCTCACCCGGCCCAGACACGGAAAGGATTGACAGATTGATAGCACTTTCTTGATTCTGTGGGTGGTAGTGCATGGCCGTTCTTAGTTGGTGGAGCGATTTGTCTGGTTAATTCTGATAACGAACAAGACTCCTCCATGCTAACTAGTTACGCGACTCCCGGCGGTCCACGTCCAACTTCCTAGAGGGACAAGTGGCTTTCAGCCACACGAGATTGAGCAATAACATGTCTGTGATGCTCTTAGATGTCCGGGGGCTGCACGTGCGCTACACTGAACAGACCAGCGTATGTCTACCCTTTGCCGACTGATGGGGGTAACCCGCTGTACCTCGTTTGTGATAGGGATCGGGGATTGCAATTATTTCCCATGAGCGAGGAATTCCCAGTAAGTGCTGGTCATAAGCTTGGGTTGATTAGGTCCCTGCCCTTTTTACACACTGCTCGCCGCTACTACCGATTGGATGGCTTAGTGAGGTCCTCGGATTGGCCCCACCAGGGTCGGCGACGGCCCTGGCGAAGTGCCGAGAAGACGATCAAACTTGACTATCTAGAGGAAGTAAAAGTCGTAACAAGGTTTCTGTAGGTGAACCTGCATACGGATCATTAAAAATGTAAAAAAATGGAAGTGGGGGCATCCAACGGGGATCCAGGAAAAAAAAAACTGACAAAGGTACTACACTTCCCTACTCTGTTCAGAACTAGAAAAAGTTTTGACTGGAGTGGTATTTGAAATCCAGCCATTTAAGTGCAAAGATTCACAAAGAAAATCATTGTATGCATGTTTTTTCATAATTTCAACGGCAAGTGGCGCTATAGATCTGAAATGACATCACCTGTTTTCAGGAATGTTCCAAACAAATAAGGGATTTCCAGAAGACCTGGAGATTCCCTTCATAAAAAGTGGTTTGTAACTGTAGTTTTCCTTCGAATGACAATTTAATACTTTTTTAGGCAGCCATCCAGAAACCGAATTTGCAGTTGCATTCGGTATGTCCAAAAATAAATTGATTTTTTATAGCAAAGCTGAACATATGGATCTTTGCAAAATACAGAGCTGATGCAGAGAGAACAATGCTAAGCATCTGTTTTTTTTTTTTTGAATAACATTTTTTATTATTATTCTGTTGCAGTCATATACAATGGAAAGTAGGTACAAGGCATAAAACGCAATACATTATTTTGTTTGAATACTTACAATCTTACTTTAAATGTATGAGCGTATTGTATTACATTCAGTCCGTAGAACAGTAAGAGACAAAAATAAAATTCTTTTCGTAAATACGTAATATGACAAGGAATTTTGTCCCGCTTCTGACTAGAAAAGTAGACTGCAGCACCAGCATCTGTTTTACATTAAAACTGAAGTGATAGAAAAGACAGCATCATTAAAACTTCATTTATTTGAAGATAAGAAGCGAGGGTTTTGTAATTAAGGATGCCGTACGACATCAGATTTGTGGCACAGATCTGTAGTTAATGGTAATGCCATTTTTAACAAGGAACAAAATAATTCATTATTAGCAATAGAGATGAGTGAACAATGGAAATATGTTCTTCTGACAGATTCACTCCTGAAATGCTGTTCAAATTGTTCTTCAGATTCAAATCTGAGATACCAAACTTACCAACTAACGTTAGGCCTCCTGCACATCAGGAAAAAAAAACAGCTTTATTCCAGCCAATGTGTCCATGCACATTGTAACTTTTAGATCTGTATCTTAGAGCCTCATTTACTGGTATAATTTATGCACACACACAAACACACACACACCTGAAGATTTCTGTAAGCATGCGTGAAAGTATGTGTATGCACTTAAATACATGTTAGTGGCTAGAATAGAGAATAGAGTATATTCTAGCCAACAGAATTTGTTTACATGCATACGCCTCTAAATGCTGTATGCACTTAAATGTGCATAGTTACACACCAGAAAGCATTTTTTTTTTTTATGCTGGATTTTTCTACTAGCTTCTAGGAGAAAGATCCAGCATAGCTGGGTATATTTTAATACACCCATGTACATAAGCCCTAAGAATAGTATCTGATACAGTTCAGAGATCTGCCCCTTGATCCAGGCAAATAGTATACTATAGGCCCAATTCACAAAGCTTTAACAGCTCTTTATTTTAGCCATGCTACCTTAATTTTCAAATCTCATTGGACTCAATTAAAAAGAAAAACTGTGACTTTTCTAAAGCGTAACTCCAGGAATTTATTTTTGCAAGCTTACATTGATCCAGCTTGGCTCATTGTATGTATCTATAGTTGATATTCTGTAAGCTGAATGGATGTTCTGAATCCATTCAGGAATGGTGAATTCAGAAATGCTGAAAATCACTGTAGTAGTCCATGTTACGTACAATGATAGACGTAATCTTCAAGTTGTTACTACAGCAGGTTCCCCTCTGCACACTGAACACAGGGAATATTTCGCTCGGCACTGCAGGCATTCATAAATACCTTGTATTTTTTGCAATAATTACAGGTCAATCTCTGATCACAGCGATCACAAGTGTAAACTCTGCCTGTATTTACATACATTAAGCCCTTCCTTTAACAGCTAAGGAAGGAGGCTTGCAGCTGATCGAACACAGAAGGAAGGAGTGGAAGAAAAAACATCACCAGAGGAAGACCTGTGACGTAAGATTGAGGTTTTACTAATGGGGAGGGGTAGTAGGTTTTAAAATGCCACTGACCACCAATTATGGGAAGGGGAGTAAAAAGCCACTGACCACCAATTATTGATGGGGGGGGATTTTATTGCTGCTAACCATAATGCTTTTGAGGGGATTTAGCACCAAATGTTTTATTCCAGGAAGAAACCCTAATCATTATCTATTAGAAATGGAAATATATCCTGCTTGGGAACTATTAAAATTCCCTCTGGTATGTAGGCTATAGGTTCAAGTGATGAAGACACGTGGAAGGCAGTACTGCAAGGAGTACAAGATGTATCTATTTCTCCTTCGCACAGATTAACTCAACTATTTATTATACACAGGGTGTATAGAAACCCGGAGTTCATATACAAAATAGGGGTACGTACAGACCTGAAGTGTGGCAGATGTAAGCTTCAGGAAGGCACACTTATTAATTTGTTGTGGAGATGCCCAAGATTGAAAGATACTGGACAGAAGTGATTGAAAGCTTGAATACAGTTTATGGTAATTCATTAAATGTTGATGCACTAACTTGTATTCTGGGAGGTTTCAATTCTGATCATCTGGATAACAATATAGCCGTAGCAATTACAAGGCTACTGCTCTTAGCTAGAAGACTAATAGCAGTTAAATGGACCTCAGAGTACTCCCCTACAGTTGAAGAGTGGAGAGCTGAAATTAGTAAGTATATTCGGTTTGAGGAATATGCTTATGGGCCAAGGAACCAGCTAGGTACATTTCAGGGGATTTGGGATAGGTGGATTAGAGCTTTGAATGCAAATCAGAGCTGAGACCTCCTGGAGTATTTGATAAAATGATAATATCATACTTAAAGAAATGTAACAGTAGACATACAGAGCGGGAAGAATCAATGAAGTGGATTGATGATGGACTGCCAGACAGGGGTGGTGGGATAGTATGTATAAGTTGTTTTTTGTTCTTATTTTTGGATTATGTCGTTTTGGTATATGGATATGTTGTATGGTAAAAAAGAAAAAATCCAATAAAAATTATCTGATTTTAGAAAAGAATTGAAAATATACTGTATTATAGATGAAAATACTGAATATTAGAAATGAAAGGTAAATGTAAGCAAATGTCTGCTCCATATGCAGTGACTCTTATGAGGAAGCTCATATACCAGGGGTGGGCAACTCTGGCCCTCCAGCTGTGCTTTAACTACATATCCCAACATGCCTCTGCCTCTGGGAGTCATGCCTATAACTGTCAGTCTTGCAATATCTTGCAATGTATTTTGGGACATATAGTTCCACAAGAGCTGGACGGCCGGAGTTGCCCACTCCTGCCATATACTGTCTTCTACAGTCACTACATATTGTATTGGTCCTCAGAAGCTGATAGGTAAGGACTATGCTTCAGCAGCCAGGAAAATAGGTTCTAGCTTTTTTATTACTATTACAGAGAGCTTATTTTTCCACGATAAATTGTAAAGTCCATCATCCATGTACACGTACACTATATACAACTCTCTTTCATCCTTTCATCTATCACAACAACATATCTGTCTTTTTTTCACTCTAATACCACTTCTTAAGTTAGATACTTGACATCAAACATGGGAGTCAATAGAGGTATAAAAATATTAAGAAGCCTGTAAGTTTTTTCTTCAAAGTAGTACTTGACTTTTACGGAATATTTCTTGAGAGTGGTATATATGACCTCAAAGAGATACGCTTTTGAACTTCTTTAACACCAGTAAGACTTGTAGTTCTGCTGCAACATGATAAGGTAAAACTTGACTTTTTAGAAAGTACGGCTGTTAATGTGTATAACAGAACCTCAAGGTCATTTACTGTTACGTTCTATCAAAATGACACATTTTTCTCCTGACATTTAGTTATCATAACTATAAAAATCAACGATGTAATTTACATTTACATTACTGTAAATGGCAGCATAAACAAAAAATAGTTACTAGCTGGTGAACTTGAAACCTGGAGGTTAATTTACTAAAGAGAAATAGACTGTTCAGTTAGCAAAGTGAATTTTTACTTTGCAGGGGAATTCTGCTGTGTTCCCTGCTGAATTTCATCATGCAACCATGCTTAAGCAAATCTTTTTTTTTTTTTCCTTGCATGTGATTGGGTATTCCTTGGAAACTGAATTTTCACCACGTTCACTTAGATAAGTGAAAATCCCCTTGCAAAATGAAAATTCACTCTACTCCTATTGTACTCTACTCTGTTGGTGCAGATTGGTACTGAGGATTTCAACTTTAAGATAAAACATGTGAAGTGTATGTGAAGACAAATGTTTTCTAGTTTAAAGCTGGGTATACATGGAGCGAATTTGCCCAAAATTGCTCAGTTGGTGGTCCTATCTGCCGGTTTCTGCCCAACATCATCAATTGTTAAATCAAAGGTTGCCGGTAGCCAAACAGTGCCTGCAAAAAATACAATATAGGCACTGTTTAGGTATTTTAGCAGACGGTGAGGCTTTCTTTTAACATACAATAGCTTCAGTGGGCAGTTCCAGCATCCAATCTGTTAGATTTTTTTTTTGTTCATTCTGAAAGCTGAATATAAAAATATAACAGTGTATAGCAATCTTTAGAGTAAAAATGGCTTAAAACCCTTTTAGGTTATTTTTTGCTATCTCCGAGGAGATTGATCTTTGCTTCCTGTCCAGGAGACGCATGGAATGAAATTCCCATCTTAGAGAGGAACAGGTGTCTACATTGGAGGATTTACCCCCAGCTTTTGCTGTCGAGATCTACCCAGCTGCATGAGTGACAGCTGGCTCTGCCTATCTAGAGGCAGAGCCAGCTGTACCCGCCCCCTCCCCCGTCCGTTCTGCCAGTCAGCGCTGGAGGATCGGAGCGGTGAGGGGTGGAATCCCTGCAGGGAGTCGTGAGTGACAGTCACGGCTCTCTGCCGGGGCATGATCAAGAGGTTGAGCGAGCGACGGTATGTGTTCGCTCACTTCCGGTCTATTGAGCCGACGTGTGACAGTTTCATTGTGACACGTCGGCTCAAACTATGAGGTTGAGTGAAAATCACTCACCTCATAGTTCTCCTTTAACATACATTTTACGCCCCCTCCCCAGGTACCCTTATCTTAGGTTCTCATAACCCTTGTCCTGCTGTTTAATATTTTTGCTTATTGAACTGTGAGGTAAGGGGAGGATTTTGAAGATGCAATAGGGGAAGGCAATGAGGAAGGTGCGTGTTTTTTGTAATCCATCAGTAATGAAGAAGACAGGGCTGATACCACCTGCTTTGGGATTCAAAACCAAAAATAAACTGTGTTGTTATATCAAAGAGAACGGTAGAAGCACTGCTACAACAACAGTTATTTTTCTGTACTTGCAGTGTGTTTAACAGGATGCAACCCATGTACATGTATTGCAGAGATTTTGTAAATATGTTTGTTTTTTTAATTTTTCCATTAGGTATGCATTAAAGTGTAGATACCCAGTGCCTCCAACTATAGGGAGCACGAGATTCATTGTGACCGCACCAATTCTTTGTGGCTGGCTATTAGAGCACTCAGAACTGTCATTTGGGGACCGGGAACACGTGTGTAATCACTGTGGAATCTCCAAGTCATGACAAATTGCATCCTCTTTTCATTCCCAACATCTGAACAAAATGGTAGGCAGAAAAAGAAAGGAGAGGTTGAGAAGCTGTAGAGGACAGCAGTTAAATTAACCTGTTGCTTTGTCCTTTATGGCCAAAGCACATGGTTGCTTTAAGCCATGTAAAACCAAGTTACCAGTTGTTGTTTTTTTAATTAACAATGAAAATTCAGCATACCTTTTCCACAATGCTGTATGTGGTAAAACATAATTTAATAAGAGCCAGCTCTTATTTTGTGTAATATCCAGTGACTGCACACAGTAAATGGCCATCAGTATTGCCTATAGAGGCTGATATTATGAGATAGCAGGTAGTTTCAATGGCTATTTCTTAGATTAGTTTTGGTGCACAGATAAGGGATTAAGATGTATTTTCCCCAAATGCTGATAAAGTAATCTTGTTTTCCACATGTATATAAAAAAGCAAAAGGTTTGAGAAACTCCATTATTACATGCATGAATGTTGCTCCTACTACTTCTCCTGTCAGTTTTACAGCTTGTCATAGTAGCATATCATATTTATACATTTTATTTTATGTGGTAAAACATAATTTAATAAGAGCCAGCTCTTATTTTGTGTAATATCCAGTGACTGCACACAGTAAATGGCCATCAGTATTGCCTATAGAGGCTGATATTATGAGATAGCAGGTAGTTTCAATGGCTATTTCTTAGATTAGTTTTGGTGCACAGATAAGGGATTAAGATGTATTTTCCCCAAATGCTGATAAAGTAATCTTGTTTTCCACATGTATATAAAAAAGCAAAAGGTTTGAGAAACTCCATTATTACATGCATGAATGTTGCTCCTACTACTACTCCTGTCAGTTTTACAGCTTGTCATAGTAGCATATCATATTTATACATTTTATTTTATTCATTGCTATAGTTACGTCATATCTAGAACCTACTGTATTTAGGTTGTATAAAATGGCTGTCATAAATACATACTTGTTCTATATTTGACCATTTCCCAATGTTAAAAGAATGTTTATAACAAAGCCAGTAAGAAATCTAATTTATCATACTATTAAATTCTAGTTGGGTTAAACCCTAAACCGATAGATTTCTCCTGTTATTAATTTTAGGAACAGATACACTTTTAACAGTGAAAGCTCATGTCGTGATACCTCAACTGCTCTAACAACCCCAGCCCCGTTAATTAATTGCTACTTCATTACTAATTGTTTTAATAAACCAAATATAAAAGCTCCTTTTACTTACATGAGTCAGTGGTCCCCAGGGTGGGGCCAAGGCAGAAGAGACATCTACCATAGGTTATTTTCTTCGGGAGATGAAGCAGAGGCGAGGTCCTCTCCTTCTTCTTTATCGCCCAGTCATACTCTGCACTGTGCAGCACTAGATTATTATTATTATACAGGATTTATTATTATAAAGGATTTATATAGCGCCAACGGTTTGCATAGCGCTTTACAATATAAGGAAGACATTACAACTACCCGTAAAACATTACCCGTGAGGGCTTACAATCTAAAAGGGAGGGAGAAGTGATAGATGAGGAGGTAGCCGTGTGGGGATAAATTGTTTGAAAATGTGATGGTTCAATAGTTAGGTTGAGGTGCGATAGGCTTCCCTGAAAAGATTAATCTTTAGGGATCGCCTAAAGGCAGTCACAGTGGGAGATAGGCGGACAGGTTGGGGTAAAGAGTTCCAGAGGATGGAAGAGACTCTAGAGAAGTCCTGGAGGTGAGTATGGGAGGAGTCAACAAGGGATCTGGAAAGCAGGAGGTCTTGGGAGGAGTGGAGGGGATGGTTAGGGTGATATTTTGAAGCAAGGTTTGAGATATATCCAGGGGCAGATAATAAAACTGACAGCTCAGTCCTGTATATTACACTAGGAGATTGCAGCTCTCCCTGTGTAACCGGTGTCACTCAGCTCCACTCTCAGTATATCTGAAGCACCCAGCTGTTACAAGCTCTGATGATTAGAGACACGTTCTACCAGTATAACATGCAGCACTGAGCTATCAGTTTGAGAGCTTGGGTACTGCTCTGTATTCATTTATAAATCAAAACTTATATTGTAGCTTTTATTCATAAATTACTTATATGTGTAAATAAAAACAACATTTTTTACCAACATTTTATTAACCATAGTGAACCCTAACTATTGATTAACTGCTTCATTCCCTCCTTCTTTTTTTTCCCCCTTTATATTTTTGTGTAATCGTTTAAATGTAATCGTTTTAGATTTTTATGATTCTAGTGCCTTTATAAAAAGTGAAAAAGAAAAAATAGAATAACGCTTGTAGGTAACCAGTTAACCCTAATTCACCCTAACATTTATAGGTAAAGTATTATTTAACCCTTATTATTTTTTTTTCATTTTCTTCATTCCCTTCCGTCAATTTTAATTTTTACTAATTTGTGTTAGTTTTTGTGACACCAAATTGAAGACCTCAAGAGAGGCACACTTTGGTATCCTCATCTTGGGTGCCAGAGGACCTGGTACTGGCCCTGGTGGTCACTTCATATGTCGGCTATGGAACCTTCATTTTTATGGACTACAGAGTAGGAGGGTCCTTCCTTGAGTGTTCTAGTGGCAGGGTCATTACAGGCTACAAAGAAATCTACATATATTATACATTTTTTTCATGACAGCTATGCATAAATATGTGTGTTTATACAATAATTGTAGAATATAGGAAAGTCAGCATGTGGAAATTTTGAGAGGTATTAGCTGATGCCCTATAGCATGTTGCTATCCATCTAACCTAAAATGCCAGTTACTCATAGACTTCAAATATAGATGTGACATGTTGTATTTCTCCTGTAACCCTCATCTGTATTTGGCTGTGATAAAGACAAATGGAGCAAACCTTCCACCTGCTGCTTCTTACATTCATTGAAGTCTCTGAGTAGCATGTGTACGTGCATGGTACACAGGTGTTTAGCTTATTGACAAATGCAGTGGTCCCTGAACTCTCCACTCGAACATCTGCCAAATGTGCAAATTCCATTTTTATTGCCCAGCTACCTAGAATGACAAACGAACCCCAGTATCCCTTTATAGTAGGTTACAATGTTCATGTTGTTAGCAAAAATGGTTCCTTTGACTTCCCATTGATTTCTTCCTGACACGGAATGCTCAGTTTCACATATTTCTCTTCAGTACAAGAGGAGAGAGAAAGGTAATTGACTGACTGAGTCATATTAGGGTACAGAAAATTGTTTGAAATTGTTTTTGTCGCAACCTGCTGAGAGCTGAAGTACATCTGAAGCATTTTTAAAGGGAACAAAACATTTGCCCATGTATTTAACCCTGTTCTTTTTCAGGACTGGAGAGAGTGTGCATTACATTGTAATATACTGTCTAAATTGTGAATAGTTTAGGATACAGTGAGGGGTTAACAAATGCTTTCACAGTCATTTTATTTCTCAGTACGGTGCTCAATTATTTACAGTGTCAGTCGGTTTTTATAGCTTCACTTTTTCCTTTTCCTGCTCATGAATTGATGTGAAAATGTCAGTTGACAATTATGTTAAACGCATCCTAATAATGCATTTTGGTCATTGCTGGGCCCTGATTTTGTTCCATGTTCACTGACCATTGCCATTCTGCATAATCTGGTGTTCGAAGCAGACATTCTTCCTAAAAAAAGATTTGAATAAAGCATATTTAAAGACAAAATTGGGATAAAGCATAGTTAAAGTGCATCTCCAGATAATGGACAAATAGAGAGGGTGAATCTTTTCAGTGGGGACTCATACAGCATTAAAAACCTGATGGAGGTTCTAATGCTAAAAACATAGTTTTGACTAAAGATACACTTTATAGGAATAATGTAGAGCTTTGCAGTGAGAGCAGATTTATAGGTCTCTTACAGCAACATGCTCTCTCTCTAGGCATGATAATAAACCTTGCTCAACTTTATTTTAAGCAATTGTTACTCTAACCTTGCTATCATTGTTTATTTAATATATTATTATGAACAATGTTTCAGGTTGTGGCTGACACCACTACTTGGGAGTATGGTGTCATCTCCTTCACCTGGAGGGTTTAAATAAGACTGTGTAAACAGTCTAATCTAGGGGATATCACTTTGGGTTCACTGCAATGCTCTTATTTCTGCTGAAGTTGGTTGTACAGACACAACCTTAAAACCACTAATACATTCTTGGCAGGATTACGCAGACTTCAATAGCCAACATATAGATTCCCCTACGCTGTTCTGGGAAGCGGGTAAAGCCTACCTCCGGGGCAGTATCATGTCATATACGTCCACCCATAAAAGAAAAACTGTAACCTCCTTTAAGGAGGAAAGTGAGGCGGTTAGACAAGCCCAGAGGAAGCTAGCTACTGATCTGAGCTGGGCCTCAACAGCATCCTGGGAACAGGCCAAACAGACCTTTGACTTGTGAGTGGACAGATATGAACAGATATGAACGCATGAAGGCCTCTTATCTGAATCTCACTCTCCACAAGTTTGGTAACAAAGCAGGGAAACTGTTGGCCAGATTGGTGAACGGGAGACACTCCCCACAACACATTTTCATGCTACAAGATAAAACAGGGAAGCTCCTCACAGGCCCTTACAGCTATTAATGGGGCTCTTGAGGAATACTATGCGGAGCTGTATGCCACAGATGACATGGACAAGGGGGCGGCGGATCAATTCCTGGGAAAGGTCAAGCTGCCCACTCTAGCGGAGGACCAGCTTCAGGCTCTAAATGCAGATATAACGATAGGAGACATAGAAACAGTAATTCACTTCATGGCGGGTTACAAGGCCCCGGGCCCAGATGGGTTCACTGCGGAATTCTTTAAGATACTCAACAGTGATATATCAGGCACCTTACAGACCCTTTACACGCATATGTAGACGGAGGGGAATTATTTCCCCATGGGAAGGGAGGCGTACATCAAACTTTTACCTAAACCGGGTAAGGATCTAACCAACCCGGGTTCGTATTGGCCTATCTCGCTTATTAATGTAGACGCTAAGATTTTATCTAAAATCCTTGCTGGCAGGTTGGCGGAGGTAATGCCCCGCCTCATACACCCAGCACAAGTGACATTTGTGAAAGGTAGAGCGGCGGTTATGAACCTGAGGAGGGTCATCCTGGCCCTTGAACAAACAAAGGCGTTTCCCGATCGAGAGTCGGCCATAGTGACTCTTGACGCAGAAAAAGCATTCGATAACATGAACCTGGATTGACTATTTTTGGTCATGTCCACGCTGGGGTTCCGAGGTAAATTCCTATCATTGCTACAAAAGATGTACTCCTCCCCTACCGCGGGCATATGGCCCCAGGGAAATCTTTCTAGACCTATTAGACTACACAAGGGCACCCGACAGGGCTGCCCGCTATCCCCCCTACTGTTCAACTTAGCACTGGAACCGCTGGCCAGATATATCCTACAAACTGACACCCTGCAGGGCATAACGATCTGGAAAGAGCAACTACTTGTCTCCCTCTTTGCCGATTACATCTTATTGTTTACATCCCGTCCGCAGAAGGACATACTGACTGTCCAGAACCTCTTCGATACCTTTAGCACTTTCTCAGGACTCAGTATAAATTACTCCAAAAGCAAGATACTGCCTCTGGCGGCAACGTCGCCCTCATCGTGGGACAACCCCTACTCATTCACAGTGGCATGCCGGGACATCACCTACCTGGGCATCAAAGTAGGTAAACTACCATCCTCATTGTATACCCTGAATTTTCCTCCTCTTATAGATAGAATAGTGTGGGAAATGGACAATTGGCAGAGTTTGCCCCTATCGCTTTTCGGAAGGATTCACTTATGAAAAATGACAAGTTTTGCAAGGCTGCTGTATCCTTTGCAGACGGTACCCTTGTTGTTAAAACACAAGGATATTCAGCGCCTCAACAAGGCAATGGTTCAGTTTATATGGCGCTCTAAGCATCCAAGGGTGGTATTAAAAAAGCTTTGGCTCCCGAGAAGCTAGGGGGGGTCACATTTTCCTCATGTCAGACTGTATAATTTGGCAGGCATACTGCGCCATGCTGTGGACTGGCTAGTGGACAGTTCGAGATATTCCAACATTGATCTGGAATCGGCCCTGGTGCATAGTTCATTGCAAATTATCCAAGCTGCCGGAAGCACTGAGCCATCACTTGGTAATCAGGGATACGGTCTTGGCATGTAAAGCGGTCAAACGTCGACTGGGCCTATCGCCTTATATGTCGGCACTTTGTCCACTGTGTGGGAATCCTATGTTCCCCCAAGGCAAAGAATACGCGGCTTACAAGTCATGGCACAGGAAGAGCTAACCCTCTGGAAACAGTTGTTCCAAGAGGGTACTTTCCAACCTTTAACCTTTCCGGACCTGGCGCAGAAGTATGCATTGCCTGCCTCTTATTTCTTGTACTATCTACAAGCACATAAAACGTGTCGCATGTTCTCCAGTGACCCCAAACAATTGTTTGTCTCCTCCTTCCTGGAGACCCTTATCTCGGTGGGGACTTATTCTGTTTCGGATATATATCCAGGACTGCAGCGCACTTACGTTGCACACCTACCCTCAACAAACGTTAAAGAATGGTCAAAGGACTTTGCAACATCGGATCTGGTGTAACGTATTGTGGATGGTTATAATCTGATTCGCAGACTTGTGGTCAATGAGAATTGGAGGGAGACCAAGTTTAAAATAATGCACCGGGCCTATGTGGCATACTTTTGTCCGGTTGGGACTACACCACAGCAGTTGGTGTCACATTGACCAAAATGTGGATTATCACGCCCTTCTTTATCACATTGTCTATGGTCCTGCCCCTCTATGGTGCAATTCTGGACAAGGGTGGCTACTTCGGTCCTTCGGTTCGGTCCTCCAGTGGACTCGCTTAGACCCACTGTTGTTCTTATTCAGTATGCCTGAGTACGCTGCAATGGACCCCCATGGACCGACTCACAGGGGTAGAGACTGACTGCACATTTGCCTGTTGGCGGCCAGACGCTGTATTATGCGATCCTGGAATACTACTTCCACCCCACCTATCTCGAGTGTCACGGCGGAATTAAAAATGTTGTTCCTCAGGGAACAATTGGATGCTGAAAACAATGTTGACACGCTAACTAAGAATTTCTTCCGGAGATTGAAATACTTTCTTGCGGTGACATTTGATGAACAGGAACTGACTAGAATAATGCAACCCTTTCAATATTCGAAATGGTACCTGAAAAACAAACTGTCAGGAAATTTGGGGCCACTGGAGGTGCTTTTAAAAAAAAAAAAAAAAGCTAATTTAAAATGTAAAATTAAATTTAAGGATACAGTTAGAACTACAGGGACAGAGAATAGGGGATCGATACTTGGGAGCTATGGCCCTGAGAGTGGTTGATTAGCAGCTAGCTTAATTTGTTAAATGTTTAATTGGTTAGCCTCTTACTCAGCAACAAGCAAGGATGTTAGTGAAATAGCAGGTTAGTATGTAAGCAACAATAGGCTTGCAGAATATTGCTTATAGGTACTTGGGCAACAAGCACGGGAATGTTGGAAAGTTGGAAAGTTGTTATTTCTGGTGCAAATGCCGAGGTAGCTGTGAGAAAACCTCGTATTCTTTGTATTGTATGTCATGGTAAGGTACGGCTATAACCGCTGGGGGTTGGCCGCAAAAACAGAATAAAAGTTTGCTTTAAAAAAAAACCCCGAAAACACTAATACAAAATCCTGAATTTTAAGGAAACCTTGTCAGCAATTTTTAGATGCAATACATTACTGTACTAGGAAGCTGGCTTGTTGCTAGGCAGCCTAGCTTCCTAAGCAATCAGAAACCTAGGCGGCATGTCATGACTCATGTCCTGACTTGCAGGTTGGTCAGGAAGCCATGATGCCTGGCAACAAGGAAAGCCGGCTTCCTAGCCAATCAGGAAGCTGGGAGGCGGGCCATGACGTGCTGCCCGGCTTCCTGATTTGGTAGGAAGCCGGCTTCACTTGTTCCTAGGCAGCCTGGCTTCCTGACCAATCAGGAAGCCGGACAGCACCTCATGACGCGCCACCCGGCTTCCTGATTGGTCAGGAAGCCAGGCAACCTCGGCAAGTGAAGCCAGTATTCTTTTCTTCACAGGCAATCAGGAAGCCAGACAATGGGTCATCCGACTTCCTGATAATTGGGATACACAGCACCGGTATCAGTACCCGGCATCGGGCAGTACCGGAAAAAAATATTGGTAATCATACTCAATACCGTAACAATGGTATCAGTGCATCCCTAATTTTATATATTGCAGCTTACCAGTCCTTATGGTGGCTGCATCACAGTTTCTCAGGCTTAATTTCTGTTATTTTCACCCACACTTCTTTCCTATGGTGACAACAGTTACTTACTGTACTGTACCGATGGAGGACCAGTATTGTCACCATAGGACAGGACTATAAAACCTACCCTTTTTTTTCTCTCTATAACAAAGGATGAAGGCATGTTTTGTAGTCCACACAGATAGCTGGCAACACTCTAAATGATAACAGTACAGCAAGAAGCAGGAGGTTATCAGCGCACAAGATTCCTTGCAGAATCACCAGGTATGTTTTTCATTTTGTAAAGCGCTGCACAAACTGTTGGCACTATATAAATCCTATATAACAATACTAATAATAATTAGGGATGTCCCAATACCACTTTTTCAGGACCAAGTACAAGTACAAATACTTCCTCTCATGTATGTGCCGATACCTCTTACCGATACTTTTCTTAAAGTGACAGGTGACATTTAAAAAAAAAACAATACAGACTAATGATTTTAGGCCAATTTCTTTATGATTATGAAGAACTATAAGACTGTTTTAGAACAATAAAACATTTGTATTTGCTTTCACACAGCTACAGTGAAACTACAAATCCGATCATGCATCTGCCTCTGGGATCATTTAACCTATTCATGTTAGCAGGGGAGAATTTTAAATCTATTACTGCAGTGTACTGGAAGTGTGTACTATGGATCATTTAACCTGGTACACACTTCAAGTACACTGCAGTAATAGAGTTAAAATTCTCCCCTGCTAACATGAATAGGTTAAATGATCCATAATACAACTACATGTTATGTACTATTATGTACTATGGATCATTTAACCTTTTCATGTTAGCAGGGGATAATTGTAAATCTATTGTTGCAGTGTACTGCACATGTGTAACATACATGTATTATGTACTACATATAGAGTACACTGCAGCAATAGATTTACAATTATCGTCGGCTAACATGAATTTGAATAAATGATCCATAGTACATAACATGTAATTGTACTACGGATCATTTAACCTGTTAATATTAGCAGAGGATAATTGTAAATCTATTGCTGCAGCGTTTTGGGAATATGTACTGTATACAGTATATGTACTACATATAGAATACACTGCAGTAATAGAGTTACAATTCTCCCCTGCTAACATGAATGGGTTAAATGATCCATAATCCAACTACATGTTATGTACTATGGATCATTTAATCCATTCATATTAGCAGGGGATAATTGTAAAACTATTGTCTGCAGTGTGTACTCTATATGTAGTACATATAGAGCACACTCTGCAGACAATAGCTTTACAATTATCCTCTGCTGACATTAATAGCTTCTAAATAGGGATGCCCCTTGCCCTCACTCACTGCTCAATGATGGCCGGTGACTCACGATGTGCCTCGCTGGTGAGGTCGTAGTCGGCGACTGCCGGGTCACCAGCCAGCTAAATTAGGACCCCACTTGGAGCCCCTCCCACCGGCCCTGCGCTGATTTGACGCTGCTCTCCCGCACAGCAGCCTGAAGGTGTAATAGACTCACCTGGGGGCGGGCTGTAGCAAACCGCCACCGTCCAATCACAGCAAGGCATGCTGCTCCTCTCACTTCCTGTGCACATGCTTTTAGCCTCACTGTTTGAATTGCTCAGTGTTCTGTTGTCTTCAGCACAACACTGAGCAATTCAGGCTCGGCTACAAACCTCATAACTTACCTGCTGATCCTGTTAGTACCGCTGACAGACCCCATCATTCGTCACAGCAGCTGCTACCACAGGGGGGCTTCCTTAATGGGGACAAGAGTACGGGAAAAGCTACTTCCATAGAGAGAGCCATTAGCATCAGCACAGGACTTATTCTCTGAGCTACTAATTGCAAGTATTCCCTCACTTATGATCTGCTTGCTATTCTTGTTGGAACTTTGTGTTCTTGAAGCTGTGGTACTGGCCATATTCATGGACCTGCTACACTAAACCAATCTAATAAGTCTGGTGTTAAGAAACATTGGAGTGTACATTATACTTTCTGAATTACATGGACTATTATGTAAAGCTATTCTGATTGTCCCGCTGTGAGGAAACACGGGACTGCACACGTTATTAATCTTTGCTTGTGTAAACTTCTATACTATACTATACTAATGTAATCTGCCTCAGACTCTGCAACTATGATCCGACCAGGTAATTACCCTAATTTCTCAGCAAGCGTGTCAGAAGGTAAGGGAAAAAAAAATAGTGCAAGCTTCGGCGCTATGTATTGGGGCATTTTGACAAGTACAAGTACTTGTCAAAATGACCTATATCGGTCCCGATACCGATGCTAGTACCGGTATCGGGACATCCCAAATAATAATGTTTTTGAAGATATAGCAAAACATTTTCATTGGTATTTTTAACATATCAAATGAGGTCAATAGTTGCTAGTGGATGCTTCCCACAGAAAATACCAACACGTACGGTCATATGGCTTTTCCAAGTCCATAGAACACAGATAGACTATAGACTATGGCTATAGGTAATAGCTTTAAACTGGGGAACCAATTTTTACATACAAATGTTAGTTCAAACTAGACTTCAAGACAAATACAAAGTTAAAATATGTATATTTAAATGATTTGTAATTTGGTTCAGCCAGTCTTGAGATCCAGGCATGCATATCAAACAGCAAATCAAAGTCTTGGACATTCCTGCAGAAGCAATACCTTGTAGACGACCTACCTAGTCTGTGACTAGATACTAAAGGAGCAACACTGGAAGCCATGCCATGTTCTCTCCATCTGAGTACTGCAGTGCAGGGGATTTCAGAAAGCTAATAGCAATACAAATTCAGTTTGTAATACCAGTTCAATAGAGCAATACATTTACATATTTTTAATGAATATATAATTGAATTAAACATGTGTTTTACTGTATACCTTTTCAGGATTTGGCTTTAAGTTATGCTTATTTCTGTGGGTGATCGGCCAGAAGTTATGTTGCTTAGTATTCCTAGTAGCTGCAGTTTTCTTCCCTTTGGCAAGTATGAAAAGAAGTTCTTATCCAGCAAACATTTAGTGTCCCATATAGAGATGCACCGATACTAGTATTGCTGCCGATACCAAGTACTTGGGCGAGTACAGCTTCCTGATTGGCCAGGAAGCTAGGCGGCAAGTCATTACCCGCCCCCAGCTTCCTAATTGGCCAGAAAGCCAGCTCCAAACTTCCTCGTCACCTGGTGACAAGGGAGCATGGAGCCGGCTTCCTAGCCAATCGGGAAGCCCAGAGGCATGTAATGACTTGACGCCCAGCTTCCTGATTGATCGGGAAGCTGGCCAATCAGGAAGCCGGGCAGCGAGTCATTATCTGTTTCCCGGCTTCCTGATTGGCCAAAAAGCCGGCTCCTTGCTTCCTCTTTACCTGGTGGTGAGGGATCATGGAACCGGTTTCCTAACTAATCGAGATTCCGGGTGGCGAGTCATTACACGCCGCCCGACTTCCTGACTTCTTTAATGGGACTTCCAGTATAGGTATTCGGTATAGACGAGTACCGAAAAAAAATATCGGTACTCGTACTCGTTGCCAAAAAAACACTATGCGTGCATCCCTAGTCCCACATATATACTCAAACACATTAAAATAAGTTTTTTTAAATGCTTCTTTTTCTTTGACTTATAAATCACTGTAGGTCTGTTTTGGTTCTGAAGCCACCCAGTTACATTTTTATAATGGAGGCATTCTTAGATTCAGAGCTCTTAGGTAGTAATCCTTAGGAATCTGCCTCCTTTGCTAGAACTAACAAGTCCACTGTTGGCTACATATAATGGCAACACCAGTCTGAAAAATCATACCTGCTGCTTGCATGATGTAAAAGAGACTGTTCTTCCACATCTTTGCTGTATGAATGGAACAGAGCTAAGACTGCCTTAGTTCAACAAGTTCAAGACAAAGCAGAGTACGTTCTAAGGAGAGCTACATTTCTGCTATTCTGATCCAGAATTCTGCACAGATTGAAATCAAATTAGAAGTACCTTCTTGGACTTGAGTTTCTTTTCAGTGAACATACTTTCTAAAGCTCTGTATTGCTAAAAAGATGCAGATGGTGCTTCTTTTATTATTATGACTGAGATTATCATGGGCTAATAGTGAAGGTTGAGCCTCCAGCCCCCCCCGACATTCTAAGAAAAGATACAGTAGGGCGACGGTTTTTTCTAGATATAGTCTTTACTAAAGTTGCTAAATCATGATAATGCAAGGAAAAGTAGAGTAAAGTTAAGCTTTGTATATATGTATTTTCTTATTAGCCATTAGCCTTGTACCATTAGAAACCAATGCAATGCAAGTATTTGTTGTACCCAGTAAGAAATGGTAATGCTACCAAGGGTGATTAATTAATTTCAACCTGTATGGCTACCATTACAAGGGCATCCAGCTCCCCCTGTATGATTTTTTATTTTGATATTGTGGACAAGGAGAAGTGTAAACATCCAAAATTCTACAGCAGGCAGTAAAAGCCAGCTGCAGTGCCGAAGAGATATACGAAAAACAGTGTGTCTCTGCCCACAGGACTCCTACGGTATACTTACAGTGCATATATGAAAATTCACTTTTGGGTAGGCTAACCCTTTAAAAAAACTTGATAGGAAGACCCACTACGGAAGTCTTTGCCTAGCAACCACTATTGTCTAAAACTGATTCTAATTTGTCTATGAAGGTTCTCATATATCTGTAAAAAATAAGTCAAGGCAACTGAACTTGCTGTATTTTTTTGAAGATGTTTCACTGGTCATCCAACCAGCTTCTGAATTGAGAAAGCTGGTTGCATGACCAGTGAAACGTCTTCAAGAAAAAATACAGCAAGTCCAGTTGCCTTGACTTAATTTTTATAGATATGCTTCTAATTTCATCACAATGGCTAAGCAGCTAGCACTGTCTTACCTAAAGTTGGGTTTGTCATTATTAGTTTCATAACACGTGTTACTATATATTTGTCAATTTTATAGTGACTATTCTTAGAGAAATACCACTTCATTTATTTTTGCTGGTTTGCGGTATGTGTGCCATGTAATTACTAATTCACTGTAGAATTAACTTTTATAGGGTTATTGTCTGCTCTCTCTAAGAGACACCCCCTTGTTGATTAGGAGGCTCTTGATTGACCCTTTATTAAGTGTAGAGGTATCACGGCTGGCTCTGCCCAGCTGTCAGTGGCGAGGCTTTTGGCCGGCCAATGGCCGGCCTTTCGCCCCGCTTCGGGTTTCACTGCGGCTCAGTCGAGCCGAAGCATATGCCTTAGGATTGGCTGAGCTGTTCGCCCAGCTTCGGGAGCTGTACAGGCTATAGTGAATAGCCGTACAGCAACTCTTCAGTTCTACTGAACCGAAAGGCTTCGGCGGCCGAAGCTAAACGAAGGATCAGCCAGAGCTACGGCTGATCCTTTGGTTAGCTTTGTGAATAACCCTTTTAATGTCAGGTTAATTGGTTTCCTCTCAAAATAAGCCATAGCGTGTGTGTTGTACACACTTAGCTCATGAACTCCTTCAGGGAACAAGGACTGATGTAAATGTGATGTTCTATACACACTGTTAAATGATGCTCAATATGTCAACAATCTATAACTATAGGAGCTAAATAAGACACATGGTGACAAATAAGCAGTTTTATCCACTGCTTGAAAACATTACACGGCGCCAGGCTTTCTGATTGGCTAGCTTCCCAACCAATCAGGAAGCCGGGCAGCGCATCTGTTGCCGTAACTGCTTAAAAGTGATAGCTGAAGTTAGACTTTAAATTGATAGCAACTTATGTGAAGTCCATCAAAATCTACTAGTCAATTTAACACTATACTCTTCAGCAGGGTGACAATGCTGCTATTCAAGTGTGGCTCCATAGATACAGCAGAGGAGTGTATGTAGCCTCATGACGTGTTACTATCTGGCTCACCAGTTGAAAATAAAAAAAAGAAGCCTAAAATGTAATACTAATGCAGCCACCACATCTAAGGACTGGTAAACTCCAATATTTTTTTATTGCATTAAAAAGACACATTTATAGTGATGTATATAAATTTAATTCTGGAAAGCTGCAATGTCATATAATTCATGAATGTGCTCAGATTGTATGTGAATTATATACAAATTCAGGAGTTATTTTGTGATAAGGCATATTGTTTAATGTATGCAATCCTGGCCTTTGGCCATGCAGAAGAAATCAAGAGGTTTACTTTAATGCCTCCCCCTCCTTCAGCACATACACACCATTTGTTTGCTTTGCCTCCCCTCCACATGGAAAAGCATGTGACTTGCTCCCCTTCTCACGTGACAGTGCTGGTGCCCAGTGATTGGCTGAGCTCTCTCAGGTGGGAACAGGTAGAGAACCCTCCACCATGACTCTAGAACAATTTACCCAGGTCTTTCCTCCTTGCTCCAAACAGCTAAACAGAGATATGAAGAAATAAATTTAAGATGTGTGAGTGCTTCAGGGAAGGGCCGTATCAAAGTGAATCTGTTGCTTACTGTAGCTCTGCAAGGGTAAAGCAAAGGTTCACTTTATAGTGATCTAAAATTGTAAGTAGGGTGTTTATTTCATTTTAGTGTACTCACCATGCACATCACATTGGCTTGCAAAAGTTTTAAATGACCTGTAAGAAAATTGAAATTGTTTTATTGGGGTCCTCTCACAAAGTAACATGCTTTTAACATAACATGGCATGCATGGCAGCTGCACTTCTGGTGAAGACTTAGGGGTCTATTCACAAAGCAGCTGAATGATCTAGCCGTAGCTTTGGCCGATCCTTCGGCTAGCTTTGGCCCCAGCTATTCACTATAGCCGTACAGCTCCCGAACTTGGCCGAGCAGCTCAGTCGAGCCGAACGCATATACCTTGGCTCGGCTGCCTGTTTCTGACAGCTGTGCGGAGCCAGCCGTGATATTACGGCTGGCTCCGGCCACTTGCAGAGAGATCAGCGCCCCTGGTTACCAGCTAACCAGGGACACTGATCTCCAGACAGCCTAACTCTCCCTGGCGCTCTGGGAGTCTCCCGCTCCCGGCCGCCAAGGAGAGAAACACTGCTTTTTTTTTTCTTTATTCTGACACGGAGCCGTGTCAGAATAGAAAAAAAAAATGTTGGCCATAGGAATGCATTGCTAGATTCCTATTGGCTATTTCAATTTGCAATAGCAAACTAGCATTGCACTCTGTTGTGGAAATTTTACTAGGATGTGTTTTTAGTGCATTGTAATATTTTGTCATTATGTCTTTCCTTGTCAGGGTTTTCTGCGTCACGCTCAATTGGAGCGTGACCCGGTTTAAATCCCCACTAAGAGTAAACCATTGGAGTAGATATCTTATGCGCGGTGGAGCAGTGTCTTCTTGGCGAATGTATGGACGCACGGCTGGGGCCCCCCGTGCAATGCATGGATTTATTGGCTTGCGTGGATACATTTGTTTTGAACGCAGTATATGAAAGGAACGTGCGTTTGTTGTCTCTAGTGCGCCTGATCAACCGCTGGAGATAATATGACGTTGTCCCTGTAAATAAGCATGCATGAGAATCATAGTAACGTTATTGGGCATTGATCACTGAGCAATGCTGGATAAGGTTCTACAGTGTTAATTGGAGATGATATGTTATGTTGCTATGTATTGAGGAAGTGGTTGTTAACATCACTTCCTGTTTTGCTGGTTGTTAGAATCGTTTGCTGGTTGTAGACATCACTTCCTGTTTGAAATCACTTCCTGGTTTGCTGTGAGACCACTTCCTGTCTGACATCACTTCCTTTTGGGGAGCTATAAAACAATAAACACATACCTGTGCTTGGTCTCTTAGCATGGATCTTGAAGCAAGCAACACCTTTCTCCTGTGTCCTAACTCTACATAACTCTGAAAGAGGTACTGCCAGTCCTCGCACAAAAGAGCGTAATACAACTGTGCTTTTAAGCACGGGGGGAAATTCCTTGTGTTTGACATACTTTGGCGCACTCTAGCGCAGTATGGATTTGTGCGTTGAACCAATCGAACTTCCATAACAACTCGCCCTCTGCTGCAGTTCTCCATCAGGTCCACCACTACTGATTGACAGCAGCAGAGGGCGGGTACAATAGCTAGTTTGCTATTGGCTATTGCAAATTGAAATAGCCAATAGGAATCTAGCAATGCATTCCTATGGCCAAATTTTTATTTATTTTTTTTCTATTCTGACACGGCTCCGTGTCAGAATAGACAATTAAATATATTTCAGATATTTAACGGTCTTTGCATTTTACTGCCTGATAAAGTATCAGGATTACACAGTGAGAAATTCTTCCTTTTTTCTTAAACTGATTCTTTTTCTCGGGTGATAGCTGTCAATCTCTGACACAATGCATTCCATATCTTTTATTTCTTTTTCCGTACAGTTACTGTTTGTAACTATTTTGCTGCAAGCTTTTTACCTTATGATTTCAGTTAGAACTTTTCAATTTAAAAGATATATTGGCTATACCTTGCTGCTGGCACATTGCTTTTTGTTGTTGACAGCTGCAGGAACTTGCTATACCAGAAGTTAAATACAAAGGTTTTCTTTTTCAAGTTACTCTGCTTTCTTCTTCAAGTGTAGATTGTTTTTTTCCTTTGTTTATGGCTTCATTAAAAGTAGCAGCCGAATGAATTAAACATCTATTAAGAGCAAGTTCTTAGAGGCCTCTTTACACCTTTATTCTGATTTACAAAATCAAATTTTCGCTAACAAGTTTTTAATGATGAAGACTTGGTGTATGTGCCCAAAATCTAGGAAATGCAAGTTGTATCATTAAACCTAGCAATTTAACACTAAACATTTTGATGCTTTTTTTTTAGACTTATTTCAAAATAGGAATTAAAAGCAAGACATAACAAAGAAAAATAGAACTATAGAAAAGGCAGTTTAAAGAAAACACTTTCTAAGATAAATATGGATGCTAATCTCTTTCTAAGAATAATGATTACCTGGCTGTTTCTAACTTTAATACTTCGAGTTACTAACCAAGGACAAGCATACAGGTTAGATCAAGATACAAGTTCTGATCTCATGCTTGTTCCAGTTTGGGGCTTCATATACCACTGAAGTCATTGGTTGGTTTGGTTGATGCATCAACAATGTCAGTCTACAGAATCTCTCAGTACAGGTTTTCTTAAAAGAAAAAAAAACTTTACTGAACTGGTTTACTGGTTTTCTTAATGTAAAAATGTTTCTAAGTATAGATAACCAAGGATTTCTTGGGGTGTTTCTGCCCTAGTACCAGATATAATTAGTAGATAACCAAGGCTTTCCTGAGGTGCTTCTGCCTTTTGGCCAGAGCTTTTTAATGGGGATGAAATGGGGCAATTACCTGAGCCACCACCATCAAGGGACCCCCTTTAGCAGTGACTTGCCTATCCCCTGTTCTTATCAGACTTCAGATCACTCAGCAACCAGCACAATAGCACTCAAACACAATTTCCTGTCACCACTTCAGCCATCACTAGCAAAGAATTAACACACAGATGCCCTTACAGGCAATGTTTGTTGGTTCCTGTCACAGTGGCTACAGCTTGTGCATTCTCTTATACTGCTCTTTGTGTACCTCCAGTGCCCCCGACCTTACTGCTCCTCTCTTCTGCCTCTAGTTACTCCATATGCTCTTCACCTTCACTACAGCCCCCCCCCCCCCCTCCG
>NW_017307485.1:287892-300671 GCF_000935625.1 Nanorana parkeri | reverse complement strand
CCTCCCCCACCCCCCCCCCCCCCTCTTCTTTCACCATATTTCTATACTGTGTTTGTCTCCCTGCATGCATTTCTGCCACTCCTGTCAGGTAGAAGGTGCCATGCTGATCTCAAGCCAGTGAGACTGGGAAATTAGCTCAGCATCCAGTGGAAGCATACCAGGAAACATCCAAAATACAAATCAATTTTAGGTCCTCCTGCTTTAGGTCCTCCTGAGGAAATGCCATGATTACCTTCAGTGGCAACTAGGAGCAAGTTAGGATATCTTGCAAAACTCAGCCAAGTGATCTTGCTTAATATATTCAATGTAATACATTATTCAA
This sequence comes from Nanorana parkeri, assembly GCF_000935625.1. Lineage (NCBI taxonomy): Eukaryota > Metazoa > Chordata > Amphibia > Anura > Dicroglossidae > Nanorana > Nanorana parkeri. The sequence continues at coordinate 300,349 of NW_017307485.1, read as the reverse complement.
CCTGTTGTTTTGGTTGGTTTATTATACTGTTGTACAGAGATCGCTAGGACTACTAAGGCTTAGAAGTAGAGGACAGGTAGATGGAAGCCTCCTTAACTGTCATTCTCAGGGTGGTATTTGCTTATCTAAGCCAGAGGCCCTCTAATGCCGACATGTAAACACTGTACTGATAACAGTTATTGGTTTCGTACTGATTACATTTACTGTAACATGTGTGCTAATAGTAATGCATTTGGGGTTGAAGCATAAGTAAACCCAAGAACAAAAATGTAATAAATTGTGGCTTACCAGTCCTTAGATGTGGTGGCTGTGATGTTTTATATTTTTCAGACTAAGAAAATTTTCAGCAAGTACAGCTAATACTTGTTGATCTTGCTAGAAATTCAGTTTTCCCTGTCACTTCCTGTGAGCTGCACAAGAAAAAAATCTTATATGTAAACACCCGGGGACAGGACATATGTTATTTGCAGGATTATCAGGTAAAACGAAATGAAAACAGTGCCTTCAAATGTTTCAATAGGTTGAGTGTAAGGTATAACGTGTTGGGCATTGGGGAGGAAAATGTGTATTTGCAAACAGGTTGTCCTGTGTCCATGCATTAAGGTAACAAAATATGGATTCAGGGGAATATTGAAAGAGAAGGTTTAATGATAAAGTACTACTAAGGTGAAGTTTGCAATTTAAAATTAAGCACTTTTGTAGCTCCGTACGAAGTACGTCCTTGGCAGCGAAAGGGTTAAAGTTCTCTACACACATACCATCTTTACTATCTGAAAAAAAAACAGTAGGTTAAATTGTAAATCACTAAATGGTGACAATGAATTCAGTCTGACAACTAAAGGGAAATGCAGGTTAACATTAAAATGTAGTTGATGAGTAAGAGTAGATATGTAAGCCGGCAAAACATTCTTTTGTTTTGTTATTTGGATCTTTAGAAATTTTGTTTTAGTTTCGGACGGGGTTTTCTGATTGGCCAGAAAACAGTCACGTGTCTGATTTAGTTTCACTTTGACGAAATTCAGATGATCCGAAATTTTGTTAAAAGATCATTTAGATTTGTTTGCATTCGGCCTCCTTGGAATTCTGACATTCTGATACATCCGAATTCAAGACATTTTGTTATATATTTTGTATACATAACAGATAGACCAGGTTTTTCCATCAATGGATTTTTTTTCTCTGATGGCATGGACATATTCCAAGATGACAATGGCAGGATTCGTCTGGCTCATATTGTGAAAGAGTGGTTCAGAAGGCATGATAGATCATTTCCACACATGGATTGGCCACCACAGAGTCCAGACCTGAACCCCATCATCACTAGAAGATCTTAGTGAAAAATGAATGCAACTATGGATGGAAATAAATGTTGTGACATTGCATAAACTTATCAGAATGATGCCACAGCGTACCATAGTCAAAGTTAAAGGCTAAATATTAGTGTATGACTCTTTTTTTGGACAGGCAATATTACATTTTCTACAATTTGTAATGTATTGATTGATTTTGTGTAATAAGCAATGGTTTCATAAGATGCAGTGGTCATGAGTTAAATGTAGTGTTTTAGCGGTTATCATTGACTCTGTGTCAATGGTACAGAAATTTTTTCTTCCCATCAATAGGCTTATGTCCAAGTCCTTGTATCCCATTAATATATTAACGGAGACACAGTAGTATTGCTTCTTTAGAAAGTCATGTGCCCAGCCTTCTAGCAATTCCCCATCTGTGCCACACTTTTAACCTTTCATTTCATCTGCTTTTACTATAGAGCTGTGCCAGCATCTGATTGATAACTTACCTGTCTTGTACAATTCTTGTACAATGAGTATATAGTATGAAGGACTCTGGGACACTAATTCTTCAGAGACCCTTCTCTTACAATATTAATAATGATGCATTTCTTCGTAGAGCAGACAAGCTGCAATGAACATTGCTCTGTAACAGCCATCCATTCTTCTTTTTCAGCACAGTGATTATTGTGAAGCAGTAGAAATCGACTCCAGTTCCCCACCTCATTAGCAGCTACTTAGAGGGATAGAAATGCACATTTTCTATATGTATGTATCATTATCTGATTTGACACTCAGCCAGGACTTTCTGTCAATTATATCTTTTCAAAAATGTAACCCATTGCCTGTGTAGAAAGGTTGCTTGGCATATCAAGAATACAGAATAATCATGCTGATGGGGAAAGGGTGCCATATGATTATAAATAATATAAGTGGCTATACAGTGAATATTTCCAGGTCACTAAATTTGGGCAAAGTTAGGATCAAGCCTATGTTTGTTTCTACCAATTATGAAATGCCATATATTTTAAAACACAAAGAAAACATGGCTAGTTTTTCATTCTTGAGGGAAACTTGTACTCATGGAAATAGGAAGCCACCATTGCTGACTTGGAATACTAGTTGCTGGCTTCAGTATTTGACCTGGAACAAGCATGCAGGTCAGAAACGTCAAAGTAAGGTCAGATGTCCTGCTGTGTATACTTGTTCTAGATCACAGTGTATAGTATGGCAGCCAGACAAGTAGCATTTTCAGGAGATAAAGCCTGCAATGGCAGTGTTTTGGTCCTCTAAGTGCAGGTTTGCTATAAAGATTTAGAAAAGCTAAAATAAAAGCTACTTTATGCTAAAGATCTACTACAGTGTAATGCCCATTAACAAATATATATTCAGAAACAGTACAAATGGAGCTTTTGCATTATATTTGCATCTGTTGCACATCCTATTGTTCAGTGTTGATAAACATGTATGCTTAAAGCTGAACTACGTGCACAACAGCTTTTATTTAAATATACTCCTCAGTAGCAAAAGAAGTAGCAGTTACATCATCACTGTGCTGTACATAGACTGTGCAGAGAGCAGAGCTGTGGGAGGGACCAACAGGCCCCACCCACTACAGGCTGTCTTCAGAAAACTAGAGGAGGGAGTGGATACAAGACCAGTCATCCCGCACAAGGAGTGAGAGCAGCAGTGACTGGTCTTTATTACAGGAAGCTCCTGCACAGAGGCAATGCTTCATGCTGGATTATGGCACAGTATACATGTTACATGTATTGAGGTAATATTTATTTTGCCTAGAGCTCAGCTTTAAAGGTTGCTCACTATTAACAACTGGTAGAATTCTTTTGGGGATCATAAAACATGAGCTACACATAAGAAAATATTTTGCTCATGGTATCAGATATTTTTTGTTCCTAAAAATGTAACGAGTTTTTACATGTACTGTATAGCCAAAGGCCTGTCAACACTTGACCATCACACCTATTTAAGCTTGTTGGACATTTAATTCCAAAACCATGGACGTTAATATGGAGTTGTCCCCCCTTTGCAGCCATAGCAACCTCCACGCTTCTGGAAAACCTTATAAAAAGATTTTGGCAAGTTTCTGTGTGAATATATGCCAATTCAGTCAAAAGAGCACTTGTGAGGTCAGGTACAGATGTTGGATGAGAAGACCTGGCTTGCTTACTATGTTACAATTTATGCAAAGGTGTACAGTGAGGTTGAGGTGCAGGGTCTTTGTAGGTCAATCACATTTCTCCCCACCAACTGTATTAAACCATGTATTTATGGAGCCGGCTTTGTGCTCAGGGACACAGTCACCTTGAAACATAAAAGAGCCTTTTCCTCACTCTTGTCACAAGGTTGGAAGTACACAATTCTAAAATAGCTATGTATGCTGTAGAATTAACAATACCCTACACTGAAAGCACCTGAACTTAATAAAGAGGAGTGATGTCTACGTTTTTGTGACCATATAGTGTATTTATCAATCTTATTTAAGCAGACCTAAAATCAACCCTAATCTGTCAAATGGAAACAAAGCAGGCAGCACTCCAGTTCCAGGTCTTCTGGCCTGAAGTCAGTGTTTTTGGTCATGGGACATGTGCCAGAAAGTAATGCAGGTTTGGGCCAGGTTTCTGAGACCTCATTCTCTTTTTCTGGGGTAGACCTAAATGTGTTTATGTCTGCTAAAAAAGGAATTGCCAGGAAACCTGTATTTGATCTGGACACTTTGTGTAGCTTACATTAAAGTAATATTAAACTCCTTTTTTTATATAATGAATCCAGATTAAACACATATATATTGCCTAGGAAAGTTATTCTTTACATTTTTGCCTAAGCAATTACAGTCATCATATTTCCAAACAGCTGGCTTCAATTCTCCTAGCCGGGCTTCCTTGAATGTCCTGTCCAGTACAAGATCACCAAGGACTGAGCAGTCTCCAGCAGCTAGAGATCTAGCTTGGAGAAGGGAGGAAGGAAGAGCAGAGGACTAGCTTGCCTTGTTTTGTCTGCGTGTTTGTTGAGACACATACAGCTTAGTAGCACACACAAGGGTGGCTCCATAGGACTCTGCAAGGCAAATGAGTCCCCCTAAAACAGGATGTGTGCTCAGGAGACCTGCTGATTCTGCAGGAAAATAAAACTTATAAACATCAATAAGCAGCATCCATTTTAAGTGATTTAATAAACATTTGAAATAGCTTAAGCTCTCTTTATGTAGCACCTGGGTTTTCTCATATTCTAGCATTATAAAGCAACCATAAAACGTAGCAATCCTGTATGGCAACCATATTTTCCTAATCAAACATTACAGGACACAGGATCAGAGTCTTAGACCATGGGTTATGCAGCTGCCTTCAGGTGATTGGACAATGGCAAAAAAAAATTTAAGGACAGCCCTAGTATAACCCCTACCATTCCCAGCAAGCCTCACTGTTTGCTAGTATCGTTAGGTAAACCGACATCTTCTCTCTTCTCTGTGAGAAAGAAACCACTTTCTTGTTCTCTTTTATCATTGTTCCATCAAGACTCTTCTAGCAAGATCCCTAGCTGCTATATAGCCATGGAGGCTTTCCCTTTGCAGCCTTTTGAATAATATAGGAATATTATTTTTGTGATGGTACTTTGATTTATCAAGCAATTCAAGCAAATGTAGGGCAGAAGTCCCACAATTGTTTACTAAAGGCCACACATGTTACTACATGGTCCTGATGAAGTAGAATATTGCCACAATTCCTGCCGATCACATTTAAAAGCTCCATAATTTAAACTAACTTATAGTTAATGATTCATTGCCCATTATTTTATTTAGCACACACAGAAAGTGTTTGTATTTTTTGGTAGATGCCCCAACACCAACACTATGCCCCATCCTAGTATCACTGCATCTTGCACAACCTCAGTTCCAGCAGATTTTCTTCATTATTACTAATGTGATGCAAAAACAAAAATGGTAAAAAACTAAAATATAATCACAGTGAATGCAAAACTATTTTAGGGCAACTTCAGATATGTTATGTCTATCTAGAACTGTTCTTTCATTAACATTCTGCCAACATATTCAGCCCTATACAAATACTTTTTAGTGCAAATTAAACATAACTGTCAGTTGTGTTTATTAGAATGTGTTAAAATTCTTGAATAAAGACCTTTAGAAACCTCAGCAACATATTAAGGATTCCACAATGCTCTTTGGGATTTATTTCTCATTATCTTGGGAGGGATAATTAGTTTGCTGTTGATTGTAGCCTTACATGATAAGGAACAGTGATTAGCGCATCTCCTACCTTTCCCATCCATTCCCATTACACCGTGAGAGTGCTTATATGTACTACAGTTTTGTTTACAGACTTCACACAGAATGGTTTCTAATTTTACTCTTTCCTTCTGCTGGTTCCATATAAAGGAACCATTTTACATGTTTAAATGTTTGCTTTCCATTTTAGGTATGCAGATAACATTTACACATGAAAAGAGTTTTGATGCTGAGAGAGAACAGCATGCAGGTACTACTTCCTACCTGGGCAGGAAAAAAAAAGCTTTTGTGTTGTGTTACATTGTCTCCAATTGTTTGACCCCCCATGGGATACAACAATTTGTGTAGTAAGGGAGAATTACCTGTGTTTACTTTTATTATTATTACATAGTATTTATATAGTGCCAACAGTTTGTGCATGTCACGCCCACGTGAACTTCACTTGGTTGGGATCACAACTGCGGAGGGGTATTTATGCAAAAAGGCTACTCAGGGTTGGGTCTCAGGCGTCACTCGCAATCTGAACGGCGAGTTTGAGACTCAGTCATCACAGCCAAAGCAAAAGGTATGGTATCAAACAACGGTTATTAATTCATAACCGGAGTACTGACAAAAAGACACTAACTAAATGATAACTGAAGGTTGGTAAAGGAATCCCAGGATGTGGTTACCACCTAACATAGACAGTCCATTCAACAGTGAGGATTTGTATGGCAGTGAGATGTGGAGTACTTGCGGTTAGTGACCAGGTGGTTGCAACGAAGAGTTTGCAGAGCAGAGGGCATCCAATGCACAGCGGGGTGGCAGCAGGTCCAAGGGCTTCTCTGGTGCAGGTAGCAGGTTCAGGAGGCAGCAGGCGTTCTAACCTCAATGTCGGAACGCCATGTTGCCTCTCTGATGCTCTTAAATAGTGCCTGGGCGAGGGGAGGAGCCGCGGTTCGTATTGCACGACTTCCGCGTTCCAGCGTGGAACGCAGCCGCCGCGTCACGAGTAACCCCGAGCGGCTTCCGCGTTCCACAGTGGAACGCAAGGAAACCGCCGCTGACACAGGGGAACGCATTCCGGCGGCGTTACAGTGCAGCGCTTTACAATGTAAGGAAGACATTACAATTACAATACAATTCAAGACAAGATGGTAAGGAGGGCCCTGCCCCTGAGGGCTTACAATCTCAAAGAGGAGGGGGACATGATACATGAGGAAGTAGCTGTGAGGGGATGAATTATTTGAGAATGTGATGGTTCAGTGGTTAGGTTGAGGTGGGATAGACTTCCCTGAAGAGATGAGTCTTTAGGGAACGCCTAAAGGCAGTCAAGGTGGGAGATAGACGGACAGGTTGGGGTAAAGAGTTTCAGAGGATGGGAGAGACTCTAGAGAAGTCCTGGAGGCGAGTATGGGAGGAGTTGACTAGGGAGCTGGAAAGCAGGAGGTCTAGGGATGAGCAGAGTGGACGGTTAGGGTAATATTTTGAGACAAGGTCTGAGATATATCCGTGGGCAGAGTTGTGGATGGCTTTATAAGTGACTGTTAATATTTTGAATTTTATCCTCTGGGCGAGTGGAAGCCAGTGTAGTGATTGACAGAGGGGGGTTGCAGACACTGAGCGGTTGGTCATGTGATTTTAGATAGTGATTGGATGTGGGGAAGAAAGGTGAGGTCTGAGTCAAGGATGACACCTAGGACCTTGGCATGGGGGAGGGTTGGATAGTTGTGTTATCAATCGCAACTGAAATGTTGGGGGAAGGTGCACGGGCGGGAGGAAATATCAATAGCTCAGTTTTTGAAAGGTTGAGTTTTAAGAAATGTTGTGACATCCAGGCTGATATGTCAGTTAGTAGATTAGTGACACGCAAGGACACTGAGGGGGAGAGTTGTGGAGTGGAAAGATAAATGTGAGTGTCATCGGCATAGAGATGGTATTGGAAGCCATGTGAGGTTATTAGTTGACCAAGGGAGGGAGTGTAGATAGAGAAGAGAAGGGGTCCAAGGACAGAGCCTTGGGAAACCCCTACAGAAAGAGGAAGAGGAGGGGAGGAGTTAGAATTGTAGGTGACACTAAAGGAGCGCTTAGATAGGTAAGAGGAGAACAATACTTTTATTGTTTTTATTGTTCTTTGTTTCTAAAATTGCAAAATGGATAGTGGATCCAACATAAACATTCCTGAAAAACAAAACTGATGGAAGAACAGAAGTGCTCATAGACTTAATGGTTGCATTGGGAAACAATAACATGTTTATGACATCTGCGCACCTCTCTTTGCTAATTGACTTTGGGAAGAAATTAAGTCAAATTCTACCTGTGTCTGTTCAGTTCATAAGGATATCCGTTTGGCTTGAACCAGTTCTACATATTAATACAGTACTATGATCATTCTAAAAAAAAAAATCTAGATCTTTATTCCATTATGCCATTATTCTTTGATGCAATAGCCTATATTTAAGTAGATATACACTTTGTAGTTTTAATGAAAAAAAGCCATAGCTATTATAAATGCCTTACTTCATGCTAAAGTGAACCTATGACCCCTTTATATGTTTAGCTACTTGTTGACCTGGGTGTTTACACCCCCTTCCTGTCCAGGCCATTTTTCAATATTCAGCGCTGTGGTATTTCGACTGACATTTATTCTGTCATACAACGCTGTACTGAAATTAATTTTATACCATTTTTTAGGGACAGATAGAGCTTTCTTTTGGTGGTATTTAATCACCACTGGGGTTTTTATTTTTTATTATATAATGAAAAAAGTATAGAACATTTTGAAAAAACCTTGTTTTTCCTATGTTACATTATAAAACATTTATTAGCACCCAATTTTTTGGTAAAATATTAAAGACAAGGTCATGTCGGGTAAATTACATAGTTACATAGTATTTGAGGTTGAATAAAGACATAAGTCCATCATGTCCAACCTATTGTGTGTATGCATTTAAGTTTGAGCAGGTGTGTGAGTGTGTATTAGTCTGTTACGGAGCTAACCGTAAACAGTTTGTTAATAATGTTGCTGTTGAATAGTTTATACAGGAAAATCATGTCCCCCCTTAATCGCTTAACCTCCAAAGAGAACATATTTAATTTTAACAACCGTGTTTCATAGCTCACGTCCTCGAACCCCTTAATGAGTTTGGTTGCCCTCCTCTGGACTTTTTCCAGCTCAAGGACATCTTTTCTGGGTATCGGTGACCAAAACTGGACCGCATACTCCAGATGTGGCTGAACCAGTGATCTGTAAAGCGGCAAAATGATAGACTTGTCCCTGCAATACATCCCCTTCTTAATGCAAGACAGGACTCTGCTTGCTTTGTTTACAGCAGCCTGGCACTGTGAGCTGTTCTTCAATCTGCGGTCTATAATGACCCCCAAATTCTTCTCTGTTTCCGGCTTCCCTAGTTGCATACCCATAAGTGTATAGTCCGTTTGCCTATTTTTAACTCCAAGGTGCATTACCTTACATTTATCGACATAGAATTTCATCTGCCATACAGTTGCCCTCTCCCCGATTTTATCCAGTTCCTCCTGTAATGTTATAATGTCTAAATCTGTGTCTACTACCCTCTCAATTTTCGTATCATCAGCAAACACTGAGACATGGCTACTCACTCCCTCCCCGATATCATTATTAATTGGTTAAAAAGCATGGGACCTAGCACAGAACCCTGGGGCACGCCACTCATGACCTTCGCCCAGTCTGAAAAGGTGCCATTAACTGATACTCTTTGTGCACGTTCTTGTAGCCAGTTTTCTATTCACGTGCACACTAATTAATCTATGCCTATAGCCCTTAGCTTGTATAACAAGCGTTTATGTGGCACCGTATAAAATGCTTTGGAAAAGTCCAGATATACTACATCCAGCATCCTCCATCCATATAGATCTCTACTCACCTCTTCGTAAAAGGTCAGCAGGTTGGTCTGGCAAGAACGATCCTTCCTAAATCCATGCTGCTGATTATCAGTTATTATGCCATGATCTTGGACGAATTCCACTAAGTAGTCCTTAATAAGTCCCTCTAACAGTTTACATACTATGCATGTTAGACTAACTGGTCTATAGTTCCCCGGTTGGCATTTTGACCCTTTTTTGAAAATAGGTACCACATTAGCCCTTCGCCAGTCGCTTGGCACTCTACCAGCCATTACTGATTCCTTAAAAATTAGGAACAATGGTCTTGTTATCTCCTTGTTCAGTTCCTTGAGTACCTTGGGATGTAGATTATCAGGTCCTAATGCTTTATTTGCATTTAGTAGTTTAAGCCTTTGTTGTATCCCAGTTTCAGTCAACCACTGAGGTGTATTTCTTGTTAAATTTTGTGTTTTATCATGTACATTAAATAAACACCAATAATGTCATGCTTTAAAATTACGTGCGCCCGTGAAATCGCAAACAAAACTAGCATGCCTAAAATTGTCCATATGCTACACTTTAAAGGCTTTTACCGCTCATAAGTTCAGTGTTATCAGTGATTAATGGCCCTAAAATTATTGCTCTCACTGCGATGTTTGCGGCGATATATAACATGTGAGGAGTAATCGTTGTTTTTGCACATAGGCGCACCCGACACATATTTACATGCATAAGTGCATGCATGCGGGGGCAAGGGACTTAAAACTTTTTTTTTTAATATGAGACTTAATTTTTTTTTTTTACACTTACTTTGTTTAATATCACATAGAGGTCCAAAAAACTCCCTATGTGATAGCCAATATACAATGACAGGTCCTCTTTATGGAGACATCAGGGGTCTCTAAGACCCCTAATGTCACCTTGGAACCCCCAAAGAAGCTGATGAAGCAGACATCTGCTTCACCAGCTTGTTCTCTGGCTATTGCAGCCAGAGAAATGACAGCTAAAGGTGGAAGTGATGTAATACACTGGGAAGGGGGGTCTCATACTGTGCATGGTCATACATAAACCCGGTGGGATATGTACGTCCACCCGCTGGGAAGCATCTGCCATCCGCCTGTTTTGTGACAATGGGCGGACGGCAAGGAGTTAAAAGTAAATGTCATGCCTCATTGCAGACACTACCAAGTACTTGCTACTTACCCTTTGTTGCCCTTTATTTGCCAAAAAAAGCATCTTCTGTGCCCCTTGCTGTTTTTATACCCCTCCCTCCCCATCTATGAGAGTTTTGCTAGTCACCTTTGAGGCAGGACTGTTAGGCAGAGAAATGGCAGTTGGCATGGCTGAATTACAGATTTCTTTGCACTTGTTTATATCAATGGTATCTGCTGCAGTATCTGAACTAAGAAGAGACTGTTCTACCTGTAACAAGCAACAGGAATACTGCTTCTATTTTTGTATTAATGTATTTATATGTTAACTGTATTTATTCAACCACAGGGTGTTAAATCCCCTCCCTGTCCAGGCAATTTTTCAGTATTCAGCGCTGCAGTAGTTTGACTGACATTTACACTGTACTGAAATTAATTGTATACCATTTTTTGGGGACACATTGAAGGGAATTTATCAAAACTTGAGCAGACAAAATCTGGAGCAGCTGTGCATGTCAACCAATCAGCCTCTCTAATTTTCAAATTTTAACTGAACAAACTGAAGAGAGAAGCTGATTGGTTGCCATGCACAGCTGCTCCAGATTTTGTCTGGTTCAGTTTTGATAAATTCCCCCATAGAGCTTTATTTTGGTGGTATTTAATCACCACTGGGTTTTTTTTTATTTTTTACTATATAAAGAAAAAAATACGGAGAATTTTGCACAAAAAATAAATATTTTCTCCACATTATGTTGATGAATTATTACAAATAAATAATTTTTCTTCATACATTGATGTCAAAATGTATTCTGCTACATTTCTTTGGTAAAAAACAAACAAATATGTGTTTATTAATTAGAATTTGTAAAAATTATACAGTCTACAAAAGTTATACAGTGTGGTATAAATCACACTGCTGACACTGTGAATCGCACTGAAGACACTTAGGGGGGGATTTACTAACCTAAACACACGCACGCACCAGGTGCGTGTGATTTTTACACAGCAAAATGTATTTATCAACCAAAAAGTCTCTAAAAGCATATTTCCACTAATGCCATATATGGAAAAATCATGCACATGATGCATATATAATGCTGCTTCACAGTTTAGACAAAAATGGTTAGCTCATGCATTTACATTCCTGCATTCATCAACGCAAGAAACACAACATAGAGCTAATTTACACAACATCACCTTGCAAATTCATGCAGGGCTTTGCACAACACACCTGCTGGGTGTGTACACACTACAAAGGTGTTTAGATTCCACCCATAGATCATGCTGGGAGGGAACACACTACAGAGGTGTATACATGTTCGTGGTGTGTTTATAAGGTTAGTAAATCAACCCCTTTGAATCACACTGATGACCCTGTGAATCACACTAACGCTGTGAATCGCACTGATGACACTGTGATCTGCACTGGTGACACTGCAATCTGCACTAAGACACTATGGGGGTGATTTCATTGGCTCTGTACCTTGCTTTGGAAAATACACTGTCTAATGGACAGTGCATGCACAGTTACCTGCTTGTGCATGTGTGGGGGGAGCTCATGATCAGGGGGCAGGGAAGGATGTTTTTAAATGATCACTCACATTCAAGAAGCTCCCAACCAGCCGTTCTATTACAATAAAAAAAATATTTAAAAATGTTGGCTTAACCTTTTAAATGCTCTTTCTAGAAACTCCAGGATGGAAAATTCCTGCTTAGTTCCCACTATCTGAGGGGGCTGTTTTAAATAATGAATCCTGTCTGTATTGAGCTGGCAGATTCAATTATCATTTGTAGACAAGGTGAGCAGGACTGTCTATCCTAATAAAGGGTTAAGGACTTCAAGGTATTGTATGTTAATGCACTTTAAAAAAAAGCTGCCCTTCACACTGTCCCATTATCTGCTTAATGGCATC
>NW_017307485.1:275002-287836 GCF_000935625.1 Nanorana parkeri | reverse complement strand
ATAGTTTTCATGTGTCAAAATAAATGTAAAGATTTTCAATAATTACATGGCTAAATTAAATTGTTTTCTGTTTATTTATTTTAATCTGCCGGATTCAGCTGTGTTTCTTTAATAATCCCTTGAAATAGCAAATCATTCAGTGTAAAATATACTGGTGTTTTAAGAACTACTGATAAAGTTTAATTTAATAACTTACTTGTAAATGGTATTTTATTATTTTTATTAGGCACATAGTTTACTTTACAATGCTATATGCCTTGCATAGTGAGCAGTGTTAATAAAACAGCATTTGTTTTTGCCCTATTAAGCATATTAGATATCATTATATCAACTTGCAATGCTATATTCAATGCTTTGGGTCAAGAAAAGGCCACTGCCTGGGCTACAATAGCTAGAAGGGACATATAGTAACGATGCATATGGCTTAGTTTTAGATCTCACATGCTGAATACCATCTATAGTATGAAATGAACATGCCAGTCAAATTATAATCCTTTTGGAATGCAGATGGAACAAGGGGCTAATTGTCTTAATTTCATTACGATGGGCATAAAAACCCCAGCGCTATGTATGACCTCATAAAGTAGTAGCTAGTTTAAGGGACGGCTCTTTGCAATGAAATAGTGTTTGCCAGTTTACAGTAGTTACAGCGCAAGTCCTACCTAAGGCAATAAACCGGTTTTAATTAATTGTGTAACTATAACTTTAGCTTAATTTTGTATTGCAGACATTCTATGCTTTAGTCAAGTGACATGGAAATAAATATACAGTATATTATTTATTACAATAACAAAAGAGAAGATAAAGAAATATTTGTCTATTGACAATGTTGCCATTGTTATACATACAGTATCATTGGATGGTGTTCTTTATTTGGCTTAGCCTCATTCACGCTTCCTGCTTAACGACTGTTAAAGCTAAACTCTAGCCAGATATAAAGGACACAAATTAATGCAGCTCTGCTGTAATATTTATTTTTAAAAATACAAGCAGTGTAAATACCTGCATTATGCTGGTCTTAATCATGAAGTGGCAAATGGAAGCATCGAACAGGGTGTAAACCTTAAAACAAAAATTGTAGCTTACCAGTCCTTAAATATTGTGGCTGCATTAGTTTAAAATTTTTAAGCTTGTGTCCCTCATTTTCACCTGATGATCCTAGCACAGTAAAGGGCTCCAGTCGTATACCTGCCTCTCCTTGCCCCTTGTCAATTCACAAATCGCCTTACGTTATTTTCCCAGAATGCAAGGTGTTCTGTGAATTGAGAATGAGGAAAGGAGAGGGTATACAACTGGCTAGTCCATTCACAGAACACCTTGCATTCTGTGAAAATAATGCAAGATGTTTTGTGAATGGACAAGGAGAAAGGAGAGGCTGGTATATGACTAGAACCTTCACTGTCACAGCTTCAGCTCTGTATTCTCAGAGCACTGGAAGTATAGCGTTGTGTGGCGGATCAACAATAAAACAGCTATGGTTTTTGCAGTAACCAGCAGCCATCTGGCCCTGGGGTAGCCTTAGGACCTCTTTACACTAGCCTGCAGGCTAGTGTGCAGAGTGAGGTCCAGTGGCATTGGTGTGATGTGCTGTGTCAGCCCATCTCACTGTTTACTTTTTCTTTTTTTAACTTTATTTGAAATGTACAAAATGTACATGTGTACACTCCATTTAAATTGCAGAATGCTGCTCTGTGGTGCCATCCGTTGTGCTATGAAGAAAATGTTGCACACATCACACAAAACACCCATGTTGTGATGTGAATTGGGCACATAGAAAACAACTGTTTTCTATGTGCCCTAGTGATGACTGGCATTGATAAGTTGCTAAAAAAAAAAGCCAGTCACCACTATTGGTGTGAACAAAACCTTAATTACAGGTAAATTATTTCACTTGTGATGTTTGCAATGAAAACCCCTAAAAAAATCTTGCAATTCTCCCTTTTATTGCAAATTAATAAACTGCCTCAATAAATAAAATGTTAAAGGTTGAGTATCAATCTTGAGGTTGAGTTTATTGCATAAGCCTGAAAGCAAAGTTGATTTTCCAAAGCAGTACATAATTCTCAGCTGTATTCACATCAGTCTTCCAATTATGTACAAAGCAAAGCTCTTTTTTTAAATCCACTGCACACTATTGGGTGTTCAAAGTGAATCATTTAAACTGGAGTTCTTCTTTTACATTGCATGTAATATTGGCATAATATTGGCTTATTATGTGTATATCCTCAATTTGTTTTGTATTTTTTATATGTACATTTAAGTTTCTTACAGTTGATGTATGTTTGCTTTTTAGTGTCAATTATGTTGCTATTCTACTTAGTAGTAAGCATGTTAAAAATACATCTCCAGCTCTGTTGTGTAATGTCAGACTGTGCCAGATTTTAAGCACATTTTGTCTTTGAATTATCCTTTCTGTTCTTGTGCTGTATAATTAATAGCCACTCAACAAAATCATAATACAGCAAGTGAGATGCAGGGAAGACTTTAAGGTCTCTGCTACAGTCACTATGAAGGACAGTTAATACATGGAAACGATCTTGCTTTTTTTCCCTTGCTCAGCACACTGCAGCATAGCAATTCTTTACAGTAGTAATTCTACTGGAAGATTAATATAGTATACTTGGCTGCTGGAGCTCAGTGAAATGTGTTAAGCTACACTTACCTTCAGTGCCCCTCAGGACCCTCTTTCTGTACTGGTTCATTAGTACTTTGTTTAGATAGTCTGTCACCTGATTGTTTTTGGGGCATTTTTTTAAATTTAATTCAGAGGTCAAAGTAGAGGGAAAATAAGAATTTAAAGTGAACCTGTGTCCAGACTGCACACTAAAGCATTATTCTGAACAAGCATCAGAAACTCTTTAAACAAGCCCATGTTTACCTCTATAGCTGTCGGCATGGGGGAGAAATTAATCTGCAAATTAAAAAATTAGCACTTGCCTTATTATTTTCTATTGCAGCAGAATATTGACAGCTTGCCAGTCCTTTAATGATTGTGAGATCTTTGAAGATCTTTGAGAATAAATTACTTCACATTACAAACAGCTAGAGTAGTCAGGGGTGGCTTGTCTTAAAATTATTTTACTGCTTGCTAAGAATATGCAAATATTTAAATGTCCATATTCAGGACACAGGTGCACTTTAATGATCTTCTACATGAAAGTGTTCAGTGTTTGTATTTTTCCACTGCTAGTATGAACAAATCCTATGGACAGCACTAACCCAAAGGCACTGATTTCTTAAACAAGCTCATAATGTCTGCCAAAAATAGTGCTTGCTAGTGTGTATGCCTATCTCTTCTTATGTACATGGGTGCTTGCATGAACATTGCCTTGCTCAGCTGGTGACCTCTGGGTTGTAGTTGATAAGTGAAAATGTTTTATTCAATTTGAGCAGCAGGCTCTTATAAATAATGTTAAAAACATCTGTTTATGAAGGTTCTCATTGATCTAGGTCATGGTATAGCTAGCAGTAGTTAGTCACCTTGAGCTGGCCTTATTCTATAATGTTGATATGTTCTGTGTTAATTACCTGAAAATCTATTTTCACTTTTGCTTTCAAATTTGAGAAACCCCTCTATATGTTTGTTGTGCATTCCCATTCAAACAGCATACCAAAAATATATATTTTTTAAATATTTATTTCATCTTAGATGTTTTGTTGCAGCAGGCAAGATGGCTTATTCCAAGTTTTGCACAACCACAATGATCTGTCCTTATAGAAATATTTAGGACTGAAATGTGTGGATTGTGTTTTTCTCTTTAACTTCATTAACATGCAATGCACAAGCCAGGATTGCAATCCTTTAACCATTTGTTAGGATGGGCAGTGCACAAATTTAATTTACAAATTATAATGAACGAACCCCTCACTCTAAGATCTCCTAACATTGCAAAGAAGGAATGTTAACCCTTCAGAAGCCAGGAAACACTAACCCAATTTAAAGCAATTTAAACAGCAAGAATCATTAATTTTTTTAGCTAATGCTCTGTGAATGGGAGCATGTAGCAAATATATAATAGGTGTTATCCCAATTTGGCTGTGAAAGTGGAAATACACTGGATTACCCATGTGGCTATCAATACTGGATTATGTTCCTGATGCTCATCAGAACTTAAAGCATATCTAATCCCAAAGCAAAATCTTATTATATTTCAGTTTACCAATCCTTAAATGTGATGGCTGCATTAGTTTAAATTGTTTAGGCTTTTTTCCCTTTGTTTTTACCTGGTGATCTGGCTGTCTTAGGGTGGCTTCACTCTATGAAGGAGCAATGGAGCCACCCTTGGATGGCAGCATTACCACATGGAAAGGGTAGTGTTGTTTTACCCTTTTGAGATACAAGTTTTCATAAATTAATTAAAGCTGACCATTGTAAGCACCACTGTCTGTGTTAAATAGTTTATCTTAACCCTCTATCTCCCACTTTTGCTGGACAGCTTGGCCAGGAAGTTGAAAAATATCAGACTTACTGGCTGCATCACTAAGAGAAAATAAATCACAAAAAGCCTAAACAAGAAAAGTAATGCAGCCACCACCTCTAATTATTGGCAAACAGCAAAATATAAAATGTTTGATATTGTGTTTATATGCTTTACGAAGCAGCTTGGATAAGCAGCACAATGTCTTCAACATTGCATAACAAGGCTAGTTAAATATGACTCAAACACATCTGCAGAACATCAAGTAAAAATGCCAGATTTGAATTTTTTTGTGCATAAATGCCAAATTATTTCCTCATTTGGCAACAGTTAACATTTAACACAGTACATTTATAAGGTATCTATATACAGTATATATGTGTATAGCAATATTATGATCTGGCACACCTACAAAAAATAAGTATCCATTTTTACTTGTTTGTAATGTCTGTTGCTTTCTTGACTGATTTAAATAAAGTACGGCTTTTCAAACCACACATACATGTGCTTATTCACATTCATTCTACACTATTTGTGCTCAAGAGCACCAAATGTTTGCTAGAGAAGGCTAGTTAGCCAGGCACTTGTGCATGTGCTTTTAAAGACTGGGTTAATGCATGCAATATCAAGATGTGGGATTAGAAAAACCTCCTTTGGGCATATATTCGTGTAAATTTGAAGTTTTAAGTGTACAGTTAAGAAAAAAAACAAAACATTACATTTGAATATTGAGTATTGTAAAAATAATACTGTTCAATTCTAGTATCAAGGAAAAGGGATATACAACCAGAGGGATAAATCTAATTTTAGTAAATCTCTATAGACAGTTCTGAGCTGGAGAACTTGGTTAGACCGGCAAATGCAGCCTGCTTTTAGGTGCATTCAGCTTGCATTTGAGAGGCTAGACATCCTTCTGTGTTGCTTCTAATTTCCCTCTAGCCTGCTTTAAAATAATTTTGCATTTTCATTGACCTTTATGGCAAATAAATGAATTCAAGACTTGAGGCATTCCCACTGCACCAGCAGAAACTAATAGACCAATTGCAAGATTACGATCCACTATCTATTTATTGAAAATACCGGTGGCACTGAAATCTGTTTAATTTCAGAAGCTACATGCAGTGCCTAATATGCAGATAGCTATAAGGGCTCATCTGTAGAACTGCAATAATGTAATATGCAAGAATATTTTGCCATAGCAAGAAATGAATGCTGAAATTAGAGTACTTATTCTGTATGGCAAAGAGATAAGTGCAAAATCCAGTAACCTGTGTCAACCAGCCAAGAAAATCACCTACTAGATCTGATTGGTGGCTATGTGGTACTGCTCAAACCTTTGCACTCTTCAGAATAAGCCTGTATCGGGGTTACTACTGTGCTTAAACTACTGTGCACAAAGAAACCTAAACATTTAGTTCCCCTCAAAAGCTGCCAAATGTTTCTACCTTACAGCCATAATGCCATGTTAATACATGTCCTTACCTACAAACATAAGAGCAACTATCTAGAAGTTTATTTGTATATAGTCACACTTTTTCAGCTTCATAGATTGTCCTTTACATGCCAGCCTTTAGCTGATAAAAAAAAAACTCCTGCTGGACCACATCCAGAAAATGCTCTGTCTTTCTTCCTGTAAAAGGAAACACACATCTCGTGATTTTGACAAGCTCTAAACAAGCAGTGAAGTCTGATAAAATATGTGTTTTATAGAAGAAGACAGTCTGATGAATATATGGATGAGTTTCCTGAACAGGAAAGGCAAACACATGATTGCATACAATGGATTGCCCACAAAATGGCAATAAAACTAAAGGAATATTCTAGTATTCCAGCTTGAGATAGAGAAAAGTAAACTACCATATTTGCCGGCGTATTAGACGGGTTTTAAGACCTTAAAACATCCCCTGAAAATCGTGGGTCGTCTTATACGCCGGGTACATACGGAAGGATACGGTATACTGTATGTAGCTTCGGCTACATACAGTATACCGCGCTGAGCCAATCACGGCAGGCTTTGTATTAATGAATACAAAGCCTGTATTCATTAATACAAAACCTGCCGTGATTGACTCAGCGGAAGACGGAGGACACAGGGGGGATCGTGGACCAGGTAAGAGACTGTAATGTGTGGCTCGGGGTTACCGCTTATGGTACTGAAAATTAACCCCGAGCCACACTGGATGTTCCGCCATGAATGTTAGTGGGTGCATTTAAGCATTATTTTGGGCTATACACATCTTATACGACGAGTATAGCCCAAAACCCATATTTTAACACAAAAAGTAGGGGGTCGTCTTATACGCCGAGTCGTATTATACGCCGGCAAATACGGTATTTTCTACTGGTCTGTTTTCTATACGTTTCTTGTATGTCATCAACATGGAAAATCTGCAGCCAAGGAATACAATGGTACCATTCTGCTGTGTTGCATACGGTAACCTGCCGTGGGGGGTAGCCCCACTGCAAGGGTTAATGCTTATTCTGCCTGGAGTTGTTCTTTAAAGCCGTGGTTCTCAACTGGTGGGTCGTGACCCAAAAGTGGGTCGTGACTCCGTGTTCAGTGGGTCACCGCGTGCCTTCCACTGCGCTAGGTGAGAGGCTCCTCAACCTCCCCCAGCGTAACACTGTTAGCCTTTTAAAATATGTTGCCCGGTGCCAAGTGTCAGTTTGAGGTGGGATGGGCTGGGGCTGTGGCCAAGAGGGAGCTCTATCCATACATGTATTGCTTACAGCTCCCTCACGTGTCCGGTAGAGGTACCTGGACTGGAGTGACATCACATTCTGGGTCCCAGCACCTCTACAGGGCATGCAAGGGATCTGTACAAGCAATGCACATATGAATGCAGCTCTGTCACAGCACAGCAGCCCACACTGGACCCCAAGATCCACTATAGTTCTTGTAATGTAGGGAGACTGGGTGGATCTTAAAAAAATGTAAACATTTTTTGGAATGTGTATGTGTGGTTGAGAATGTCTGTGAGTGTGTGAGATTGTATCTGTGGTTGTGTGTGTCTGTCAGTCTTTTTGTGGGCCCCTTCACACTAGTGCAGTGCGTTAATCGAACAGTCCCGTGTGAATATCGCACTGTACCACGTAATCGCTCTGGTGTGGGAGGTGCATTGCGTTGTCATTTAAATGGCACCCCAAATGCACTTCCCGCCCACAGATCAATGCCCGCACCGGAATGTCGTGCGTTGCATTGCGGTGCAACTTGGGTTGCGACTTAAAGATCAAGGACAAATGTGGGTCCGGAGGTTACACAGATTGAGAACCACTGCTTTAAAGGGTTTGCTATTTTATCTTTCATGTGATGTCCATCCCTCTTCTCTTTTTATGTTATACCATCCATATCTACTACATTGTAATGACAACATCTTGCAGTTATTGCTGCTTTCTGCATCTGTGCACAGTCATTCCTTCATTGCCATGTTTACCTATCCTTTCAGAAAACCAGTAGCTACTCAGTGCAATGCTACTTTTTAAGTGCACGCAATCCCTAACAAATAACTTCTCTTATTTTCTCTATTTTGTTTTGTTATATTTGCTTAATAAGTGCAAAAATATATCATTCACCTTGCCAGCAATCCAGTGGTATCTTGTGTATCCCCCAGTGTTATTGCAAGCCTTGTTATCAGCCCTGCCGAGTGTTGTAAGCGCAACCCTCCCTCTAACCCTCCCTGTATCCCTAAGACAGCCCTCAAATTAGCCCATTCTGTAAGATCAACCGTCACACTAGCCCTTCCTGGTACCCTAACACAACCCTTACGCTACCCTTCTCTGTAACCCCAACCCTTATACTAACTGTCTTTATAAACCTAACACAAGTCCTCACACTAAGACATTCTGTAACCTAAACCCTCACACTAACCCTTACTGTAACCCCTACCACATGCCCTTACGCTAACCCTCTCTGTATACTCAACTCAAGCCCTTCCACTATGCCTGTAAACCTTACACATACCCTCTCTCATGTAAACCTAATCCTATCTATAGGATTTTCTTCATTTAGGTTTTTTTAAAATATTTACCAATCGAATTTTCTTATGTTTTTGTGCATGAAGAATTTTATTATATCTATTTTTTATTTTTCAATCCTATGAAAGGTTTGTCAGACACAAAGTGTGCAAAATAAATGTTAGACATTGCGGAGCATTTGTAAGATACTGTCTACGAGACTGTCAAGGACTCTAAACTTTCTTAAGGTCATGACTGATGTTTACAGATGTTCACATTAGCTTTGTTGTACAGAATGTCACAGACATCAATGTGCTTAGAATGTACAGCAATGGCCTTGGCGCTGCTTCATTTTGCCTAACACAATGGCTGATAGGGGAAGGGAAAATATCAAAAAGCCAGCAGTACGGTTTAGGAGAAAAAGACATTTGAAGCAAGAAAACATTGAAATATGTACTTTATAAGTTGTTAGCAGTGGAGTTGGCAGTTGGGACAAATCTGTATTGGTTTTACTATTTCATCACATTATTGTATCTGCCACATATTCACTACTACAGGCACTAATATCAAAGTATTTCTTTACAGCTTGTTGTCATATTTATACAGAGCAAAAAGTATTGTACGAGTCTAAGAAACGCTCCTCTTAGCTAGCATCCCTTACCTAGATTCAGGTTATCATCTTATTTCTTTAAATATTAACAAAAATTAATTACATACAAATGGCCTTTGCTGAATGCAGGGAAGGTAAGGAAACTAACTGAATCTAGTTAATAATGAAACCTGTAATTGTGTATAAGATATGTATCTTATACTGTTTATATGAGATATGTCATTATTTAATGGTTACGTTGGAGAATGGTCACCATTCTTGGTTTTATGTGTGTGCATTTGTTGGTTTGCTTGTAGTTACACGTTGTCCAAAGTATGTCCTAGGTCTGTACCTGTGAGGTGTGGGTGCCTTTAATTGATTACTACACTGTATGTATATAGTGCATAATGTCTTGTGGCAATTAAGCACCAATTGACAAAGTCATAAGGAACCTTAAGGTAAAAGAGCTGGATAGGGTGAAAACCACAGCTAGAACATCTATAATAGTTAACCCATATTCCAGTATCATTATAAAAAAAAAAGCCACTGGGGCTTTGATCTTATACAGTATTTAAGCACAATGCAGTGAAGTGGTGGTGCCACTCAGCTGGTTACTGAGTACCTAAACCCTGACTTTCAGAAGGTCAGTATGTGCTTACTGACAGCAGTGGGGCTATGCCTTCAATCTGGAGATGTGAATTGAAACATGCAGTATATGGCACCTGTAGTTGCATGGCTAGGTTTATACTGATTGTTTTCATGTGTCCTTTAAAGTGCACAAATCAGGTCCTACAATGTGGAAAATAACATTAGCTGTAAAGCATAGACAATGTACAGTACATGTGTTTATCTTGAAACAATTCTTAGCAGTGGGGAACCATGAATTCCATGGTCAGGCTATACACTGGGTCTTAACTGCTGTCCAAGTTGGTGTTTTGCCTTAACTGCTCTTGGCGCTAATTCTCACTCTTATCACTTGTTATCCCAATGCCAGCGTCCCTTATTAAAATGTTAACCATATTTTAAAAAAATATTTCAGCAATGGAGGTTCACAATTACATTAGATGCTGCTCCTCCATTTTTTAAACCTTGCCTTTCTCCCTTGTTTGGCTGGTAACACAATTGCTACCCCCTGCTTTCCTGTGTTCAGGTGTCTCCTGTACCTAGCAGAGTCCTGTCATAGCCACTTGTTCATGCACACTCCTATGAGAAGACCGCAGTCCAATATGAAGGACGCTTCCTGTGCCAACATGCACAGGCAGTCCGCAAGGACACAGAGAAGACACGACCCTGATGCACCTACCATGATGTGTTCCCCAACCAGAAGTTTGGAGAAGTGGTGCATAGGAAGTCAGAGGATGCAGCATATTAATTAAAAAAATGCCAATGTTTAGGCACTGAACTGAATGGATTGTTGTACTGTGCGATATTAATGAATAACAATGTGTGTTGTTAAAAAAACAAAAAGGCCAAAAAACTAAAATGCAAGAGTTTATTACTAGAGTTTAACACTACTTTAAGGGTTGGGCTTAATGACAACTTGGCCAGAAATTGAGATCCATTGAACAGTCTGGACCAGAAAACCAATGCAGGAATTACTCTGAAGATATCCCAGATATCTTCCTGCATTTTAACAATGCTATAAGGTTACACATTTAATGAGACCGAACAAGTTCACTTTCATTTTTCCTTTAAACACATTGTGGTTGATTTACTAACCTTATAAACACGCCACGAACAAGTATACACCTCTGTAGTGTGTTCCCTCCCAGCATGATCTATTGGTGGAATCTAGACACCTTTGCAGTGTGTACACACCCAGCAGGTGTGTTGTGCAAAGCCCTGCATGAATTGCAAGGTGATGTTGTGTAAATTAGCTCTACGTTGTGTTGCTTGCGTTGATGAATGCAGGAATGTAAATGCATGAGCTAACCATTTTTGTCTAAACTGTGAAGCAGCATTATATATGCATAATGTGAATGATTTTTCCATATATGGCATTAGTGGAAATATGCTTTTAGAGACTTGCATGCCGCTATTAGAGCGGCGTGTAGCCTATGGCGCATGCTACATGACGCGCACGGACGTAAATACATAAAAACATGCCATAACGGCGTGAAAATGTGACACGTTGCTCGTGTTTGGTTGATAAATACGTTTTGCTGTGTAAAAATGCACACGCACCTGGTGCGTGTGTGTGTTTAGGTTAGTAAATCACCCCCATTATGTTACAATTTTTCAACATAATAAAAACATATATTAAAAGCAGATTAGAAGAAAGTGTCTTTTACATGGCTATACCCTGTGCATCATCTTTGAACCACTGCCTAAAGAAAGGAGCTGACCTTGCCTTCTTCCCTACATGGTCTTGCAGTTAAATAAGAAGATAGCAGAAATAGCTTGTAGGTATACTGGTCACTGTTACATTCAACAAATGCTAATTTTACTGTAGGATAGACTCAAGTTCTATATTATTAGGAGTTCTTTTTATATGTTTGTCATATGTTTAAATGTGGCTTCCTATTATATGTCATGCGTCGTAGGATGTGCTGCCAATTAAACATAAGCAGTTCATAGCTTCAGCGATTTATGCTAAAGACCTAAAAAAGGGAATTATACACCAACGTCCTTTCCTTGTAATATATCCATTAATAGTTTCCTTTTTCGTTATTTGAAATGTCTCTTTGTTCCAGTACACCCCACCCTTATTCTTCTTCAGACTCCAGAATTCCATCTGATTCAGCCAGATGCTGAGCCCTGGTACATTATTAAACAAATGCTGCAAGTATTCTAGATGGAAAAAAAAAGACTTTAAAATGGAAGTGGTTATTGAAATATTTGTACTTTACAAATAAATTGCAGAGGGAAGCATAGCAGCTTCTTGTTCTGCATGGAAAAGCAAAAATCTGTCTGCACTGACCCAGCCTTCTATGCAGCTGGTAATTGTTAAATGTGTTGACAGATTAGTCAAATGTATGCTCTGAAGAGCAGTTAGTCTGATATTTGTCAGTTACAATTGACAGAATCCATGTTAATTCAGCAGACCCTCAGAAGCCAAAGGCAGATATATCCTTATTTAAGATGAAGATACCATCATTAATTGACAAGTTTAGATAAACAAAAATCTATTGATAGCCTATAACAGGGATAATAAACATAAATTACATTTTGGTCTATACTAACAGGGTAGGTCAAAAATCACTTGTGAATTTTCACAAGGTTAGACATGTTTAATTTTTTTAGTATTGGATAGTGTGGGGAGGAGCTAGAACCTTTATAATTTTTTTTCGCTTTTTTTTTTACTGTCTGTGCCCACACAAGAGAACTTTACCCCCTCTATTTGTTCAGGTGACAATGTCACTGGAAAAGAAGGTTATCTTCCAAAAGTTACACCTGTTCCAGTGACACTCGCCTATGAGGGTATTTCCCTGAACTTTGCAAAGATTACTTCTTACTTCCTGTTGTGTCTTCAAGTCAGGGACTATAGAAAAAATTTGGCAACAAATTCCAAAGCCTGTGAAGAGGAACATGACAATTGAGTTTCAGGGAGGTAAGTGTCAGGGCTGAGATAATGGGCCGGGTATGGAACCCCTTGGCAGGGACGAAATATGTCCAAAAGCGCAGCACAAAAGGGTAATCCAAATAGAGTAGTTAAGTCCAGTTCCGGGTCGTGGCAGGCAGCAAGAATCGTAGTCGAAGGGTCAAGCGAAAGGGTCGGTAGCCGGGAAGTCAGATCAAATAACAGGTTCACAGGAAGGAGCTGGGTGTTCACCATGAGGTAGAATAACTCAGCAATGAGTCAAGGCTCTGACCAGCTTTATATACACAGGGAACCCAGGACCGCCCCCTGGCTGCCAGGGCAACCAGGAAGCT
>NW_017307485.1:251371-274922 GCF_000935625.1 Nanorana parkeri | reverse complement strand
TGCATGCGCACCAGCCACACCAGCACCAGGTGCCCTGCCAGGAGGAGGAGGAGCCTGTGCCCGATGCCCGCGCCTGGTGAGGAACGGCCCCCCTGGGTTACTGACAGTAAGGTAATTAGTTGAGAAATTGTGAAATGAAGGTAATCATGATTTATAAATGTTTTGGTTCTCCGGAGATTACCCACGTCTGCATGCAAGTAATCAGAAAAAGATTCCTAATCTGATGTTTTACATGATTTGAAATGCATTTGCTTATTAATAGCTGGCAATTCAATGTTCTTTAATTGATGGACATTACATTTTGACTTTACAAAGGTTGGAGTGATACTTTTTTGTGACCGGGATTTGTGTGTTTGCCCTAGTCACAAATCACTGAGAATCCCATCAGAACAGGAGAAAAGCCCAAGACATGGTGAAGGTAGCCATATTGATTCTTGTCAAATGCTAGTTTGTTTATTAGAACATGATTAAACTAATATTCAAATTGAGTTGTTGAAAACTTTTGGCCATAATTCAGATTCATTTTAGAATTTGATTTCATGGTCTAGGTGGTAACAGCAACATAGGAAACCTGAGCTTAGAAGTACAAAAACATTCTACAAAAACAACATGCGTTACCAAAATATGGTACATTAACTTTCTTTATGAATTCCAAAAATAACAGGAGCCATGCAGTTAAATTATGATTTGTATGCAAGCACGCCTCTAAGAGATCAGGTTCTAATCAGTACTGACATTATAAATGTAATTTTCACATCTGGATTTCACAAGTGTGTGCACCTGTTCCTCCCTATCAACTGTTTAGACAATGTTGTTCCCTTTCATTTACAAAACTGAGCATGCATATTGGAAGTGTTGAGATATTAAAAATCAACTAGTTCAGAGGTAATTCATTAAGCTGTTAAGCAGCTGTTCTAGCTGAATTCAGCAGATACATCCCATTGACTTCAATCATCCCCTTAGACCAGAAAAAGGCCTAAATGGCCAATTAGTAGTTTAATGAAAAAAGACCCATTACCGCTTTGCATTATTGGCTTATTTATGAGCACGAAATGGCTGCTAAACATCTTTCATAGATTACCAATGGCAACAACTGTTTGTGGGCTTGAGGCCAATATCTAAGAGCAGAGATCAATTAGCTTTTATATGCAATACTTCTCAAGTGTTTGAATCAAGATCATGTATTGCATTTCCAGGTCACTACCTACCTAACAGGCTCTCTTATTTTGTCTTTTTCTTATAATAATGTACCAGAGTTTGTTAAAACAGGCCTAAAACAGCTATATTGTTTATTGCATTTCATATTTTATGCTATTTAATACAAATATGAATAAGTATAACCGTTTACCGTAAATGGATAGTCACAAATAGTCACACCACGTGGCTTCTTGAGGAAACTGAGTTCTAGTCAAACAGCTGAATATGTAGTTAAAATACATATACTGTATGTGACCTGTTATACTTGCCAAAAGATTTGCAATTCTGTTCGGGCAGTCTTCTGTTCCAGGTGCCCCTGGCAGGCACATTTCTGTTAAGCAATACAGCCAAGTCAAGGTCCCACTCCATCCCTCTGCCAGACTTTGTTAGACTGACAGCACTGTGCAAAGCAACAGACTGGATAGATAGATAGATAGATAGATAGATAGATAGATAGATAGATAGATAGATAGATAGATAGATAGAGCTCCAATATACACTGTACCTTATGTTATATAGTAAATGCTAATCCGATATACACTGTGCTCTATGTTATATAGTATACGCAACTCCGATGTTCATTGTGCTTTACCACGCTGTTCTGATATAACACACAAACTTTATGCAGAAGAACTTTCAATCAGGACATGCACCCACATCATAAATTAGGGCTCATCCACACAGTGCATAATACAAAGCGCATAATGCTTGCAAGCTGGTGTGCAATGCGAACGTGCACTGCCATGTGCTGAAATGGGTTGTTATAACGAATTACAGTTCTAATTTTTTTCTTCTTTTTTTAACTATGTTAAAGTTCTGCAGTAAATTATAATGTGCTAACGCATGTTGGATTACTCTGCGCAAAAATAGAAAATGTTCTTTGTTCAACACACACTAATGACTTAGTGTGATCTTAAAGTAATATTAAACTTTCAAACTGTTTTCAATAATGAATTCAGATCAAGCAAATATACAGCAGAGCTTTGCTGGGGGGGGGGGGAGTAGCTTTATTTGCTGGGCCTGTGTGCTTGTGGAGACACACACAGCTTAATAGCACACACAATGGTGACTGCATAGCACTCTAATTGAGAAAGGAGTCACTATAAAACAGGAAGCCTGAAACTTTTAAAGAAAAGAAAAAGGAGCAGCATCTATTGTAAGTTATTTCATCAGAATTTGAAATAGCTTAAAATCCTTTTGACTTTAATATCATTTAAGCCGTAGGATACAAGGCCACTTGCCTTGTTCTTGCATTGGGTCTGATGTGAATGAACCCTTTCTCTATATATGAACTGACATGAACATTTTCTAGTACTATCAATAAATGTAATAGTAGCTACTTTTGAATATGCACTGACATGATAACAATGTTTGTCCAATCAGTGCAGCTTATTGAAACAGCGACATGGTAATAATTGGAGTTGTATACAAACTGGCATTATTTAACAATGGCACATACAGCAATAATATATACAGTACTGGTGGTAAATAAGACACAGCTTTGACATTCTGTAAATAACACATTATAACACTTTTGTCAATATGACTAGAGTTTCCAAAACCAAGTATAGCTGTATGACCTTAAAGATGAAATGCACACAAAAATGCTAAATTCACAGTTGAAACACGTATGTGAACTGTTTACTTGGTAAAGGATTTGTAATTCTTTGCAGTCAGTCCTGTGATCCAGGCACCCCTGCCAGATTTTGTGAAAGAGCCACACCAAACTTCTTTATTTTTGTAAAATTTAAATTGGAAGAGACACAACAACTTTTTTTCTGGGGTCCCACGGGTTTCTCTTCATTGGGGCTCAATATGCTTGTTTTTATGGAAGGGTGTTGGACTCAAAGTGCATAAGATACTTTGGAAGTAGAAATGTTTACTTTTGTGAACTAGGTTCTTGTTGGAAAAAACAGATGCAAGAACCTGCTTTACGAAATAAAACATGGGTGATGTGGCTCCTTCCGTCGGTAACTATATCTCCACAGGACATAGTAGTGATGTAATTGCTAACAGCAGAAACCACAGCGTGCAGCAGGAAACAAGCTTTCTGACACAGCCAGAAGTTTTGAATACCAGCAGCACCCATACCTATTCAAGAAGACTACCTTCAAAAATGGCAATGTCTTTTAGATGAGAATTTAATTTTTGCACTTTATCCTCAGAGTCTTTTTAAAGGAAGGTTGGTACATTACATTACTCTGGTTGCCTAGGTACATTTGCATATTAGCAGCTTTATCAACTTTATAAACCGAAACCCAATTTTAACTAGATTATACTTAAAGAAACAGCACTACCATAAGGAATTTTGGAACCTTAGAATGAGGCCAACACCGCACCCCCCACACCACTCTCCATCCTGATCGTTCAGAGGGGGGTGAGGGGGGCAGCGCGCGAGGAGAACCCCATCTCCTGTGACATTGCAGCTCACATCGCTCTCCTCCCCTGCACCGTTCTGCCTCCTCTGACAGTTTCTCTTTTCCCTGCTGGACGCTGCGCTGTGTCAGAGGGGACACAGAGCAGCGCACAGTGGGGAGGAGAGAAACCAGGCATGCACTGCACTTTTGGCATTTTCCTCAAAGTGCCATTTTCAGCGGATATGTTGCGGCGGCCGAAATTGCAGTGCATTCATAATTTTTATTATTTTGTAACATGAAAATCTGGGCTGCAGTCATTACAGAATTTTCTCTACATATTGGTTTAGTTTTATGCTCAAGACATCTGTTTATTCACATGGATACAAATAGGTTTCAGGAACCAAAGCTTAACTCTGTGGTTGATTAGTGTCTTGTTCAATTATTATGTATTAATTCAACATTCAAATACAGACAAGCATAATACTATGTTGACTGTTCACTGAAATGGCATATTAGCTAAGTGCATATGAATATTTTGCTAAAGGATACTGGATCTTTTATTGGAGACAGTAGGTGCAGTGACAACTGTCTAAGAAAGTATTTCCTTCACTTGCTGTTATGTAGACAAAAAGTAAAGGATAATCTCCCCAAAGGGACACAGATGGCAAAGAAACAAATCTAACAGGATTGTAAACCTTCCCTACTCTATTCAAAACTTGAGTCAGGAGACTCTTTATGAAATTACAAGTGCTAAAAATTAACACATTTCCAAAAGTCTTCCAGTGTTTACAGTAAAGGCCATTCTTATATGGTCCATGTAGCTACTGCAAATCTTATTTGTAGTTTTCTCTTGCTAATGACAAATTCAGAGAATAGATATTTATTTTCGTGTTCTGATTTATGCATATCTGATTATCAGTAAAGGCTCATGCATGTGACCATAATTCATTTACTGATATCTATGCAGGATTGTGCTGATAGAGGCTGGCAGTAAGATCCTGCATAAAAAAAACACATCTAATGAACAGTAATGACTTCCATACCATGCATTCAGACATGTACAGATCATATAAAAGGCTTCTTCTATTCACTAGCTATGAGTGTACATGTGTATGCATATGTTTAAACATGTTTAGATTCATATGCGCATAAAGTGCTGACCACAAACGCAGATTTTTCCATGTTAATTTTACAGAGCGTTTACGAAGAACAGTTTTACTAATGTTAATGCAGTTGTGTGCATGGGCCCATACCATACAATATAGCTGCGTTCAGATCCGTAAAAAAAAACTATACAATATACAGACCTTTACGCAGTGCTTATTACATGTGTGTGTATGTGCCCTAAAGGTGAGGCCAATATAGATCCTATATAACTGGAAAATCTTAAAAGCCAATACAAGTTAGTGTATTCAGCATGCCCCAAAGCCACACAATGTAATGTTCTGTGTTTGTTCAAACTCAATTAAAGTGTCTTTTGGCATTTTGTTTCCCCTGCTGGAGCAAATTGAACCATGCTTTATAGTGGTTTTTTATTGCCTTCCTCTGGATCAACAGTGGGTAGTTGTGGGCATAGCGTTCTGTTCAGGCTTTTCTTCTTTTTTCATATCTCTATAGGTTGAACTCAATGGACATGTGTCTTTTTTCAACCTGACTAACTATGTAACTATGTAAACCCGTAGTAGATGCTAAACTCTTACTGGATGCTAAAGCAGCATGTATCATAAACAATTGGCACACACATTTTTACTAAAATACTTGCTTTCATCTATTTTTCACCTTCTGCTGCTGATCTCTTCCTGGCACTTTCTCTCTTCTAAAAGTGAGTTTCTTGATGGCGACAAAAGTTGCCTGTTTAGTACACATCAGCACATGTCTTCGTTGGAGGAGCAATTGATAGGAAAACAACACAGAAGGGCAGTTAGGAGGCGGGGACAGATTGTTGTCTTTACCTTCCTGCCATGGTAATAAAGTATTATTTCACTGAAAGCTGCAAATGTACAAATATTGAAAACAGCTTTTGAAATTATTTTAACATATTAAAGTGAAACTAAACTCAGGAGTTAAACCTTAAAAATGCATTCAAGTACCTGAAATATTTATAAAAATGTATCTTATTTGTGTATCACTCAGCTGTAGATCCTCAAATCAACTCTGAGGGCTAGTTCACACCAGCCACAGTTCGTTCTGGATGTACTGGATCACATTCTGGCCGGCTGTGGTGCCATTGACTTAAAAGCGCCGCCACACCCCCTCCTGCCCCAAAACAAAGTGAGTCGGATGGAATGCGATCCAGTGCATTCCGGTCCCAATCGGGCTGGAACACACTGTGGCTGGTGTGAACTAGCCCTAAATCCGTGCTGACACTGCCCTTCCTTCTGTAGAGTGGCTACTTTTGTCCCTGTGTGTGTTGTAAAGTAGCCACCGCTCCAAGCTCGCTTCCATGATGGACTACAATCTCAATACAACTTGGTAAACTAAACGTGAGATTGTAGTCCATCACAGGGGCGATTTTGGAGAGATGGCTACTTTACAACGCACACAGGGACCATGGGGAACAAAAGTAGCCACCCTCCAGAATGAAGGACAGGGTCAGCACCAATTCAGAGATGATTTGAGGATCTACAGCAGAGTGATACACAAATAAGATACATTTTTGTTAATAGTTAAGGTACATGAATGTATTTTGAAGATCTAACTTCTGATATTATTGTCACTTTAAATTTGTTTTTGTTTTTCATTCTTTTGAATACTTATTCGGTTGCACTGGTA
This sequence comes from Nanorana parkeri, assembly GCF_000935625.1. Classification (NCBI taxonomy): domain Eukaryota; kingdom Metazoa; phylum Chordata; class Amphibia; order Anura; family Dicroglossidae; genus Nanorana; species Nanorana parkeri. The sequence goes on along the minus strand of NW_017307485.1, from coordinate 268,596 downwards.
GTATAGAGCTACTAGTGATAGACATGAAAGATAATTATGGCCAACGTTTGCTCTTGTACATAATTTATTTGTGTAATCAAGGAATAATGTTAAATTAAAAGTCTGTCAAACAGTAATGTTCCATGTGAAGTCTGATGATACAGTGCAGTGTTTAGACTGATATAAGGTTGCTCCAGTGTTTAGATGAGTATGGCTCTTGAAATTGTAGACAATGTTCTTGAGCTGCCAAAGCCCATCAAATCCACTGCAGCTTTATTCATGCTTCTCTGAGTTACGGTGCATGACTTAAAGCTGCTACTTTTCAGGATCAGTGCGGCACTCATTCTAATGTAGCCAAGAGGATGACATCGTGCCAGCTAAGGCGAATGGATAATTGTAATAAGGAAGCGATCAGGTTACTCTTGTATAATCTCTACAACACATTCATCTCATCAATATTCTGGTTTACTGTGAGTGAAGAAATATATTATCGTACGGAGAAATATGGTAGAGCACAGTAATGAAAAATAATGATGCTCAAGATAAAATTTCTTTGTACAACACAGTAACGCCAGTTTATTAGAATTTCATATTTAATTTTAACGGAATCTGACTCTTGTGGGTTATAATTGAAATCAATATCAGGTAGAGGCCTTTATTCTAATGCTATTTCATTTTTGTCTACATTGCAGATTAGAAACAGATGGCAGGTGGAGTTATACACCAGTGCGGACAGCTCAGGTGCAATTAAGAAATATTTAGTAGCTACAATGCATGTAACGCGTCTAGAAAATTAAAAATCATTACCCTTTCATTATGTAACGCAGTTTGTGGTTGATGTAGATTACATTTCCTGGTGCTGAAATAGTTAAAAATTCATCAGGAGAAATTGAAAATATGCCCTTGTCACCATTTGGCAAGATCAAATCATTTGCAAAGAACAGCAGTAGGAGTGGTATTAGCTAATTAAACAAACGCTTTGCTTTGAAAATTCAGCTTCCATCTGCTGCTGCACAGGAAAGCATCTTTACACTTCGTCTCAGAAAGGATGTGATAGGTAAATCACACATTTGGTTAAAATACAGATTGCACAGGTTTGACAATTAACAGTCCTCTGATTATCCTGTCAGGGGTCAACATTACGTGCATGAGCTAAGTTCCAGAACATCTAACTCAATTAGCCTGTGTAATCAGCTCTAATGTTAGCGTTATGTAAATTATTTCCACTTGTAGAAAGAGTTTGCAAATCATTTTAATAAGTGTAATTAATGAAGCGTATTCAAACCTCAGAGAACCTTCAGAATTCTGCAGACTCCGTATGTACATTGGCATGATAGAATACCACCTAATGCTGGCCATGCAGATCTTGATAAGTAATTGACTAGTCTATCAAACATTGCTAATTGTCAAATTTGTTTTTCCTCATTGGAAACAATTTTGTCTTTGTTTGTGTAGGCTAATACATGACTGAGGAAATGGTGGTTCTCGCTTTCTGGCTTTACTTTATATTGCCAAATCTACTTACAGTAAATAGAAGATTATTTTAAAAAAATAGCAAATTCATAGCAATAGCAAATTTTTTACATGCCTGAACATTTTTAAACTTTTTGTACAACTTTTTTTTTTATTATTGTTTTTCATTTGCCTCTGTAATACAAGATGAACAACATTGTGTATGTAGTCCAGTGCAGTGAGGAGTGCTCAGAATTGTATGTCGGTGAAACAAAACAGCTACACCAGCGTATGACACAGCATAGAAGAGCCAAACCCTCTGGTTAGGATTCAGCAGTATACCTACATCTAAAGGAAAAAGGTCACTCCTTTGAAGACAGTCAAGTACGCATCCTAGACAGGGAGGAGGACTGGTTTAAAACAGGTGAGAAAGAGGTAATTTATGTAAAAATGGAGAAACCAAGCTTGAATAGAGGTGTGGGGGGTGAGACATCTATTGTCTGCTACATACAATGCTGTTATAACACCTCTCTCTGGGCAGGTTATTAACTCCTCCTGGACGTTGAGTATGCAAATGCAATCAACACCTGGTTGTGACTAACAGATTATGTGAGTTGGAGCAACATTTACCATATTTATTCCCAGAGAAGTTTTAGTACAAGTCATTCTGAATTGAAAAAGCTGGTTGGATGAAACATCTTCAAGAAAAATACAGCAAGCACAGTTGCCTTGACTTATTTTTTACAGATATATCTGTAATACTTACTTATTGTAACTAATTAGGGATCAACTGATTATTGAATCTACTGATAATCGGGGCCGATAATATTATATCGGCCCCGATTATCGGTCAATATAGGTCAATATTTAGCTCTGTGCACTTTTGATAGACATAGATTATTGGTATTGGTTAAATTTAACGATATTATGGATAATAAACACCATGCAAATTTCAGCCGCTTCTTGAGGAACTGGCCAAAATTCGCACAGTGGGTGCCATTGTCTGTCCAGCATCCCTTGATCAGCTGATCGAAGGAACCAGTCAAAAAATCTATGTCTATCAAAAAGTGCACAGAGCTAAATATTGACCTATTTATTTTATATATTTTCTGATATATTTATTACAAGTAATTGCACTTTGAGCATAGCCACTTCTTATTCCAGTAGCGTAGTAGAAAGCTTCCATAGCGTGGAATATTATTATTTTTAAAAAATCTATGTAGCAACAGAGCTGGCAGCCAATAAGCTACGGGGCTTGGTTTAAAGTGCAAGTCCAGCTTTTTTTTTTTTTTAGGATATATCAGGAGACAATTAGAACTTCTGTAGGACTTTACTGCTATTTGGAGCTTCTTTTGTTTTAGAGATTTACCCTCACCTTACTGTCACGGTGGCAGGTTGTGCTATACAGGAAGTGAGGAAAAATCTCTTCATGATTAGATCACATAAAATCCAAGAATCAAATGGTAGCCCAGGGACAGTAAAGCTGGAGAGCAAAGTGCTATATGATACTGAACATCCTCCATTCAGTAAATTAAGTGGGCTCTATCTAACTTGCTGCTGTTTCTAAGCAGCAGTGTAAGCAGCAATTTCAGTACAGGAGAGGAGTCTGTATAACTTTTCAAGACTGAATGGACAGCTTATTGCAGCCGGCATTAGCAGTAACAAATTGGAGAGATTCTAATCCTACCCCAGGTTGTATCTTATTTCTGTATGAAATGAGCGGACAAATATATGGGGACAGCTGCAGTTGAAGTATATGTGACAATCAACATATTGGGGGGAATTTATCAAAACTGGAGCAGACAAAAACTGGAGCAGCTGTGCATCAGCTTCTCTCTTCAGTTTGTTCAGTTAAGATGTGAAAATGAAACAGAGAAGCTGATTGGTTGCCATGCACAGCTGCTCCAGATTTTGTCTGGCACAGTTTTGAAAAAATTCCCCTCAATGTGTTGTGACTAACTCTAACAGGAATTATTGCACTTTGAATTAATCACCAAAAATATCTGTTAGTTGTAATGGCTAAAATATTTTTTTTCTTAACTCTCAGGGCTTGTACACAAAAAGTGCCAAGCAGATGCAGAGCAGAGCCGTTACAGAACCTATCAAAATGCTCCCAATGTACTCCAATGGTATCTTGGGCTCTAGTTCACACCACAGCGTTCTGTTTCAGTGCATGTGGAAAAACTGCAGCAGGCCCTATTTTTCCTGCTTTTGAACGCATCAAAAACACATGCAAACGCTCTGGAACGCACTGGAGTACACCTGAAAGCCCATTTTAGGTTAAAAATAAAAAACGGACCGCATCAAAAATGTGGCAAAAATGCATCAAAATGCACTGCACTGCATATGCAGAAACTCATCCAGATCTGGTCTGCATTTGGTGTGAACAAGCCCTCACTTGTCAGATACTTTCTTTCCACCATTAAATTACATTTCTGTCTACACTACATGGTGTTATGACATTTTATACTGCTGTTAGATTTATGTCATATGTGTTAGTTTTGTGGCACCCGTGTGTGTCATTATTCTGTAGTTGACTCCCCATTGTATTATATGAAGGAGTGTACTTTATTTTATTGCTTAGGCATTCAGATCACATCCTAATCATTATTATTAATCATCCCATAAATTATATAAATAGATTTTTTTACGTTAAATGATAGCACTCAAGACTTTGTAAAACAACAAGAATTATAATAATATAAAAACAAATTTATTAACACATAAATAGATATACAAGAGAATCTATTTACAAGTCAGATATAGGTTTTGATCATTAGATTACTTAGGCATGTACACCACATATTTGTTTAATGTGAATATTCCATTTCATGAAAAAGGTCACTGCATTTATGCAATATATCCCCATCATCAGGACCAACGTGAAAGGTATTTGTGATATTTGATAGTCTTTACAGAGGTGGTAGATGCATAGTTAGTGAGGTTGAAAAAAGACACATGTCCATCGAGTTCATCGAGATAAGAGGAGAAAAAGAAAAAAAAAGAAAGAAGAAAAACCTAAAACGGAATGCTATGCCCACAGTTACCCCCTGTTGATCCAGAGGAAGGTAACAAAAAACCCTAATAGGCATAGTTCAGTTGGCTCCAACAGGGGAAACAATTTCTTCCTGATCCCATAAGGCAATCGGATATTCCTTGGACCAACAATCTCTGGTGCTTATTATTCCTATAAGAACTCAATATCTAGTAATATGCTGTGCATTTAAGAATACATCCAGATTTTTTTAAACAGTTACTGTGCTAGCTAGAACTAGCTCCTGGGGGAGTCTGTTCCATATTTTCACAGCTCTAACTGTGAAGAATCTTTCCCGAATGCAAAGGTTAAACCTATTTTCCTCCAGACACAGAGTGTCCCTTCTCCTTTGCAGGGACTTTAAAGTGAATAATTTGCACCAAGCTCACTATATGGACCATTCATGTATTTATACATGGTGATCATGTCCCCCCTTTATCACCCTCTTCTCCAGAGAGAACAAATTCAGGTCAGTGAATCTTTCCTCATAGCTAAGCTCCTCCATGCCTCCAGTCGCCCTTCTCTGCACTTTCTCAACATCCCTTTTGTGAACTAGTGCCCAAAACTGAACTGCATATTCCAGATGAGGTCTTACTAATGCTTTGTAGAGGGGCAGGATTTTATCTCTGGAGTCTATACCCCCTTTAATACAAGAAAGTATTTTACTTCCTTTAGAAACTGCGGCTTGACAGTGATGAAGTAGTCTTTGCATCAATATAAAGTAAATAACAATAAGTAACAAATCAATTATTTGTCCTGCACAAAGCATATGATGACCCACATGAACCACATTTGAGGTATGTATGACAAACCATCTATAGGAGATACATGATAGTTGGAATCTGGGTGTCATGGTGGTTCTGTGGTTAGCACATGCAGTGCTGGTGTCTTGGGATGAGTTCCCAAAGGGGATTTTGTTAGCTTGGAGTGTGCATTCTTTCTGTATGTTTACTTGAATTTCCTCTATGTATTTTAATTACTGACCACAAAACAACAGCATAATGATAGGTTAATTGGCTTCCATCCAATACTGTCGTCATTATTATGTTTATGTCTATGTGAATGTGGTAGAGACATTAGATGGTAATCTCCTTTGGGGCTAATTTGATCGGTTCAATCTGCAGAATATAGTGATGTATATAATTGAATAAAATAAATATTATGCCCTAAAAACCTATATAACAGTAGATGCTCAATTTTGTATTCAAAGTTAGGCAGTTAACTGGCTTTCATAATTACCAACATATTCCAAAGCAATTAACAATCTTGGGAAATCACAAAATAAACATACCAGGATTAACATAATGACACAAGAGGAACAAGTGCTTAATTTGTGTAAAGGACCAGTCATGTCTAATTATGAAGCACAATATTTTAATATGAATCCTGCATGAACTAGTACCCAACTAGATTCAATAAAAATAAACCCCAGAAATAAAATGCAGACTGTAATACATTTTAAAAAGAAAATGCAAGCCGTAACAAAAGCAGGAAACAAGTGTCAGGTATGGTGTTATAAGTTTCAAGAAGACTTTCTAGGATAACTAACAAGGTTATTCACTTAGCTCCCGAAGGCAAACGAGTAAATAACTGAGCCAAACTGAAGTGAGCCAAAAGCTGTTCAGCTATTCACTCCGGCTCAGTACATCTGATTTCAGCCGTACATCGGCTGCCTTCGGTCAGCCGAACATGCTCTGCATGTTCCGCTGAGCCGAAATGCAGAGGGACTTCAACTCAGCCGATCCAACACCTGGATCAGCTGAGCCGAAGGTCCAGCAGCTCACTTGTTCAGTCGGCCGAAGAGAGCTGAAGGATCAGCCGAAGCTACGTCTGGATCCTTCGTCTCTTTAGTCAATAACCCCCTTAGTGTTTTCAGGTACATTACATTTATACGTTTTGATATTCAAGTACAGAGCATAGGTAGCCTATATTTTCAGGACTGCAATACTGTGCTCCTTAGCCCACCTGCTTGAGATGTTGGAACAACCCTCTTGAAGTTTATTTCTGTTCCTCGCAAACAGCAAGAAAAATCATTTGTGAGATGTGTCTCACAGCCATCAATAACATTCAGACCTGCTTTGCAGCTTGAATATCATTGATGAAGGGGGAAATAAAGAGAGGGGAAGTTACATAACACAGGGTTCAGGAAGTGCTCTTCTACTACCATCTTTTTCATCGTGTTAGATGAGCTGTGATAAATGTGCTGCAGCCCAATACAGAAAACTAAGAAAAAGGTAAATGGGTTGCAGTGTTTACTTTATACTGTTAGGTCTAATGCACTTGGACCGAAAGTAGCCACAGCTCCAAACTCACTCCTGTAATGGACTCATGTTCAGTCAGCTAATTTGTATTGAAGTTATAGTCTATCACGGGAGTGATCTTGGAGCGTACAGAAGGAAGGACATTGTCAGCACAAATTTAGAGATGATTTGAGGATCTACAGCTGAGTTATACATAAACAAGACAATTTTTTTTATAGTTAAGGTACTTGAATGCATTTTTAGGATTTAACTTCTGAGTTTAGTGTCACTTTAATAGGTGGAAAATGGGAGATATAAGATGGCATCCTAAATTGGGCAGTCAGACATATACTGTACAGTAAGATAGTCAGCGGTCATTGTCCAAGACTTCAGATTTCAGGATGAATAGGTAATAAATGACATGCCTATCCTTCAGACTTTTGCAGACAAACCCACTTGATGAATTTAAAGAAAGCATCAAATGCCTATGTTTGGTTTTTGTCATCGGTAGGCTATACCACGTTAAGAGTGACAAGAGGGGTGTTGCCTTTTGATATCTGTACAATAAAAATAAAATAATGGGTGTACACCTGGGAAAAAGTGGATCATTTTGTAGTCATATCAGCACTGTTATCTTCTGTCTATGTCCTGCCTAAGTCTACTGTTTAGTTCAGTTTAGCTTTCTGAGAAAAGTTTAGTCTAAACAGCTGATTATAAATATTCTATAATAACTTAGTATAAACAGAATGTGTTTTATTTTGTATTCATACATTTAGCTGCACCTTGCCTTTTAGGTTTATGAAACGTCTACAAGAGTTATTTCTGCAGCAGTCGAGAGCTATAACAAAAAAACAGGCTCTGTGCCCAAGAACCACTCTTTAAATAATGTAGTTCACCCTTCATAAAAATATTGTACGCAAACAATCATGTGCAAATTGCTTACATATAATATTACAAACAAGTCAATATACTGTGCTCTGTGTTCAAATGTTATGCTTTAGATATTCTATAAATGCTATCTGAAAATAAAGATTATGCATCTTTGCTGTCAGAGGATAACGTTCTTAAATTTTGTTTATGTTTTTATATCTTCGGTGTGTAACCCAGTCTGTCCTCTTGTGTAGCTAGGCTAGATATATTACAGCTATTATATTTTATGTACCCGGCTAAGCTGTGGTAGTATTGTAGAGATCCTGTGGAACAGTAAATAACAATCTGCAGCATTTTACTGTACAAATGCGATCTCACTTTATCAGTCTACTGTCAGCCTTTGATTCAAGTGCTTTATGTTGTGACAAGTGGCATTCATCTGAGTTGCTATACCCATGTTAACTGATTTCATATACATCTTATTATCTTCATTAATATGCCTGAAATGTAGCAAATGAGGCATTGCTAAATGTGTGGAAAAGTGAAGCAAAGCTAATCGAGAACAATACATGTTCAGGGAATTCTACAGACATTTCTTAATATCATAAAGAATTGATTCAACTAGGTTGCATTGGCAAACTTTGTAAAGGGACAAATATACAGATAAATATTAACTGGGTTATTCACAAAAGGGTGAAGAGTATGGAGGAGGCAGGAGAAGTGAACAAACTGGGACAACATAGCTGAACTGGAAATTGAGCTGAATTGGAGAATTTTTCAAAATCAGCTGATTTGGCCTAGATTGTTCATTTCTCCTGTCTTCTCCAAACTCTTCACCCTTTTGTGAATAACCCTGTAACCTAGTCCTATGAAATATTGGGTATAAAGACAGGTCCTCTCAATCATTTATTCTGGTTGTCAGGTCTAATGCACCATGAAGTCCCAGTTCCAATCTGCCTCCAGGCCAACATAGGTGGGAACATGTTTTAGCATGTAGGTTTTGTATAGTTTACTGACTGGTATCTGATTGTTACATATACCTAGGAACTTTTGAGTGTATGTATGGGCAGGGCTGTATTTACCATTAATGGCTCCAGTAAGCTGCAGGCATATTGCAGCAGAGATCAAAATGTACAAATTGTGATTTCTTTTTTTCTTATCTTGTCTTTCTTTTCTGGTCCACACTGGACACTTTGTTTCTACAGTCACTAATAAAACTGTGCCTGCAAAATAAAAAGGTGGCAGTTGCAATATTTTACGTCACATGATATTAGCAGAACTCTATCAAATATAAGATTTCTGTACAAATTTTAATTGCAAAAAACACAACATAATACCCATTTTTACAAAATATAAAAGATAAGGGTGAAGGATGTGCCTAGTAAATAGATACTCAACATGCCAAACTTATAAATTGCATGCGCCCATGAAATGGTGACAAATTACAGTACCCCAAATTGTCCACAGGGGATGCTTTAAAAACCTGTACAGGTCATCAGTTTAGCGTTAACCATAAATATTGGCCCTCACATGTGTAGCTCTATCATAGTTTTCACACGTAGGCGCACCCTACCTGTGGTTATGTAGTATGTACACGTTCACGGAGCAGGGACTTTCATTTGTTTTACATTCATGTTAATTTACTTTTTTTTTACTTAAAAAAAATAAATAACTTTAATGCCATCACATAGCGAAGCTCACAAGCCCCCTAAGTGATAGCATATTAGTGGTGAGAAGTTTTCATTAAGGTGACATTAGAGGTCTAACAGGCCCCTAGTGTCACCTTTCCATTGCAAAGAAGCTATTTAAGAGCAGATTGTGCTTGGGTAGCTTCATCCCCGGCTTCTTTAGCCAGGGAAGGACAGCTGAAGAGCTAAAAGTGATGCAATCAGCATCGCTTCCGGAAAGCCTCCCCGCTGTGTAACCTGTCATGGACAGAGTGCTGCCTGTTAATTACAGGCAGCGCTGCATCCAGCTTTTGCCAGCTAAGTTAGGTTACACAGTAGTGGGCTTCCCCACTGCTTGTGTAACCTAACATGGTGAGGCCAGAGCTGCAACAGCCTCTACTCTATGTTAGATGCTTGAGGTCTGTGTATGGTTTGGACAATAGCAAAGTGCCATTGGTCCAAGCTGTCCAGTAAAAAAAAAACCACAAACACTGAGGACATCGATCTCGATGCCTCACCAGTGATTAGCAAGTGAGGGACGGAGAGGCTCCTCCCTGTCTCCTCCCTTCCTCCTCCACACATAGCTTGGTGACAGGGTTGGGGTCGGGGCATTGGCAAACTGGAGGCGGGATGTCAACATGCTGGGGGTGGAGCTGGGAAATGCCTCACCCAGCACAGAAGGTAACGCACGTCTCTGTTACATGTGGTGTTACATATCAGGAATAAATTCATGTTGACTAGTATTGTTGCTAAAAGTTCCACTTAGTGGACTGTGGGTCCAATGGTAGCTCTGCACTTAAAATAGGTAGCATCCTGCTTGTTTGTTCAGTGCATTCGGGATGCTACGTGTACTGTAAAAATTACTTAAAGCCTATCTCTGGGTAAAAAAGGTACCCCTTCAATAGGGTTACCCCAACACTGCAAGGGTTAACTGCTTGTTTTTGTCTAAGGGGTATTGTGAAGAGGATATTTACTTTCCTAATCCCTACTCCCCTTGCAATCGACTCTCACTTCTCTCTCCCCTTCACTTCAACTTGTGGACTGTCCCTCTATGCCCTCATATATAATGCAGAGCTATGGGCCCTGCATTGTGCATGGTGACATCAGCGGAACCTCTAGCTGCTGGAGTGGAGAGGTGAGACGCTGTGGGTACCAGTCTTGAGGCCAGTGGGAAGAGTGATCAGGTAATCAAAAGTCCTTTATACAATACCCCTAGACAAAAAAGCAGTTAACCCTTGTAGTGTGGGGGTATCACCATTGCAAGGGTAGGTTTTTTTTTTTTTTTTAAACCTGGAGATTGGTTATAACATGGTTGATAGCATTCTTTGATGGATGGGCAACATCATTCACTTGTGGCCTAGTGTGGCATGATCTTTGAACATAGAGTTGGTATCCTTTAGCCATCAAATTTTAAATGTGCACAATCTTTTGCCGAGTACGTTCACTGCTCTGGGAACCAGGACATGGAAATCCGTCAGGATGACTTAGATGTAAAGAACTGAAACTGGCAGAAGATCATTCAAGCTTGACGCGACTTCTTCATATTTGCAAGTGGTCCGCGAGGATCTGTCATGTGAAATAGGTAGCTCATGCCAAGACTGTCTGGAAATATCCCTCTGAATACCAGACTCTGCAGTGTGGTAATCAGCAAACGCTTGGTTCAGAATGTAACTATTTTTTTCTTAATTCCCTTAAAGTAGGTCAGTTGAAGAGTTATGACGATAGAGACACAGCGCAACTATTCAGGAACTTTGAGATCCATGCTTTATTCATTCAAGTTTTAAAGGAGACCTGTGCTGAGAAATGTACAGATGCTATCATTGTTGACCTGTCCTCCAAATAGGTGCTTTGCATCAATGCTGATCTAATGCCTTCACTTTCTAAGCTAACACAAGACAAGTATAGATCAAGATGCCTAGCTTCACTTTGACTTTACTTGTCGCATGCTTCTCCCAGGTCAGTAACTCTGAAAGAAAAGACATTAGAGGAGTAGAATGTAACTAAAATGTTAGAAACAGATGTGTTTGATTTAAAGCCGAATGCCAGGCTTAGCATTAAATACACACATTAAATAAAGTTAGGGAGTTGTTTTGCCTGCCAGAGGATTTGTATTTCTGTCCAACCAGTCCTTAGATTTGCACAGTTCTGCCACACAGCACACCCAGTTGTATGACACTACTTACTCTTAAGAAATACAGTAGTGTCCTTTCTCCAACCACAGGCTTCTAGCAAGACAGTGAAAGAACAGCAGAGAACTCATGAGGATACCCCTCTGGTCACTCTGCTCTCTCCTATCAGCAACATATTTGCATGCAGCAGTCCTGTCCCTTCTTCGCTCAGTCTTAGTTCTGCTGTACAGTGCATCACAAAAAGCTGAAAACAAGTCATATTCAGATACTTACACTGGTTACATTTGAAAATGACATTTATTTTGTATTATTGAATGCAGAGCTGCATTATTGTGCCATGTATATCTGCCAGGAGTTCAGCTTTAGGCCAGGTTCATACCTGTGCAGTGTGGTAGCGCATGCATGTTAATGTGTTAATGTATGTTGCATTAAAACAGGCAACACATTTTGAATGGGCTGCCAACAAACGAAATCTTGATAAAAATAGACACATTTACTTTTTTTTAGGGAGCGCAACACCTGGCAATTACTGTGCGTTGTGACATGCTGCAGTGCAATGATGCGCGTGACGTGTGTTACCTCAGTGCAATTGTGCAAACCCGCTGTTCGTTTCAGCTCTTTTTCCTCCGACAAGCTATTTACATATCTGTGTCTATTGCACTTGGGTTTGGCCCCATGTCTGACACCTATTAGACACTCTTGATGAGATGATGGAGGCCACAGAGGTAGGGAAAGACAGAGTGATGCATAATGTACTGTTTCTGGTCCTGTCATCAGGGTGCATGCAAGAATGCTATTTAAAATGCATGCACCCTACAAACATGTTTTTTTTTTCATTGTCCTTGCATGTGATTGGGTATTCTTTGCAAAGTGAATTTTTATCACACTCACTAAGCTTAATAAAAAATTCCTTTGCAAAATGAACATGCTTTACTCCTTTAGTAAATAAACCCCTTTCTGTTTGTGTGTTCATAAACAATTACTAAAGAGCCAAAGGATTTAGCTGGATGTTAAGCTAATCCTTCAGGTCGCTGCAGAAACCCTTTGTTGTCCCCTTTAGGTCTGGTAGAAATGTTAGGACGGACCCCCATGTAAAAAAAAAAAGCATGGGGTTCCCCTACAAATTCTTACCAGACCCTTTAGGTCCTCTTCCTCACATCCCTGGCCAGTGATTGTGGGGTTCTGCGGGCAGGGGGGCCCATCTGCATCATGAAGACGCACCCAGATGCTACCCCCCCTTGTGAATGAGTAAGGGGTAGTTGTTACCCCTACTCATTCACCAAAGAGTTATTAAAATAGTAAAAGCACCCTCACAATGTTGAGGACATGTGGCCTGGTATGGTGCAGGGGAGGGGGGTGCTCCCTTGCTCGTCCCCCCTCCCTTTCCTGCCCTGCCAGGCCACTGCTCATTTTTTAAAATTGTTTTGGCATTGGGGTCCCTCCTAACATTCCTACCAGACCTAAAGTGTCTGGTATGAATTGGGGAGGGGACCTTGCACTGTTTTTTACAATTCAATTTTTCATTCTGCTTCATTACCCCTGAGGAACGGCCGAGCTGAAAGCTGAACCAAGCATTCGGCATTTCACTCTCTGCTGTTCGGCCCCTTTGAGAATAAACGTTTATTTCAGCAGATCCAGATGTTGCATCGGCTGAGACAAACAGGTTCTTCCCTTTGGTTCAGCCAAACGAGCTGAGGCTGTTCGGAAGTTGAGCCGAAGGTAGGTGATACAGGTTGAAGCCAATGTATGGCTAAGAATAGTTTTACATGCATGAAGTGAATGGCCGAAAAGGCTTCTGCTCTGTTCAATTTGGCTTGGTTATTCATCTGGCTCTCTTCGGCAGCTTACTGAATAACCCCCTTGGTCTTTCAAATGATCCTTTATCACTCCACTTGGACAACAGTGCACGTTGTATGAGTTCTGCATATACCATTAACAAGCGCTAGTTTTTCTCTGCACCTCCAAGAAAGCACAAAATGATTCTTTGTTATATGCCAGCAGTATACAGTCACAAGTTTCAGTTCTCTGTAATTGATTCCACATAATGCACTGTAATTCTTTCTTCATCAATATGCTCTATACTTGCTATTTTTACTAATGTGGGTATACACAGATTTTATTCCAACAATGCCAGGTGGTGTGTGTTTTTTTTTCATCTCTGGACTGCTGAGACTAGAGATAAGTGGCTCTTCTGATTCACAAACAGGTTTGGCAGTCTGAACATTCCAATCTCCAAGCAGACCAATGTTTTGATTGAGCTGGTCATGGCTGTAAAAGTCCAGTTTAGAGTTGTATGGATGAAATTGATAATGGGGATAATGGGACCTGGCTTCTGTGCTTCATATCCAATGATGTTCTGAAGTGAATCATATGCAGTAAAGATATTTCTTCTTTGTATGTGGAGAAACCAGAAAAATGGATAGATGGTCACATGAGCAATAGTGATCATTCTGTGCAGCTATTAAAGCATGCTATGACTTGGGAGTTGAATTTCCCCAGTGCAGTTATTGCGTATGGTACACAAATATTAGATTACATACTCACTCTAAACATTGGCTTCATCTTTTTTAGATTTTCTTCCAAAAAATTGGCCGTTTCTGCACTTTTCTAAATATTTACCAAATAATTATAAAAAATCCACTTGGATTTAAAACTACATAAAATTATTTATTTACAAGGAATAAAAGATTAAGGCATTTATTTTTCCATTTTTATTTTAGTTTTGATCTTGATAAAGGAGGAATATATTTAAAAAAAATATTTATTCCTTTAAGGGCCTGTTCACACGACGTCCGTTTTCTGTGCTGACCTGATCTGTACGCTCCTGCACTAAAAATGCATCCCAATGTATGCGCAGTCCGTTCAGGTTACGACATAAAAATACTGCATGTCACATTTTGTACGGTCAGGAAACAGTCCGAAAACGCACCAAAAACGCACTGCACTGCAGCTAACATACTGACAGCCCCACTGCAGCAAAATTTTAAATTGAACGCATCAAAAATGCGGCAAAACACATAGCACCGCGTCTGCTGATCCGCACCTGATCCAAACCTGATCAGGACCTGAAACTCATGTGAACAGGCCCTGAAGCCTTTTACTGCTGCCACCAGATGGCATACGGAAGTTACAGTGGGGCCCTGAAAGCAGACATGGGTAAAGCTAACTGACGACTTTAAGCTGGTTGTGATACAGGTGGCTGTAAAACCACTCGACCACTTCCACAAGTCATCAAATCTGCTGCCTCACTCATACCTGACCCCCCCTTCCCCCTCTCCATGCATTCAAGGGTCTGCTGCCCGTCCTGCGGGCCCTGGGACTGGCATGACAGGTGTGGGTTGCAAGAGGAAAGGGAGATGCCCCTTTTTTTTTAAAAAAGTCTCCCACCCCTGCGTACATGCACATAGGAACGCAAACATGAATTGGTTACGCCTATGTACATAAACAAATATTGCACCACACATGTTGTCGGTATTGCTGTGCATGCCAGACTGAGAGCAATCATTCTAGAGCCAATATTCATGGTTATCTCTGACTTGATGACCTGTAGACGCTTTTAAAGCACCACCTATGGACAATTTTGGGTGCTGTAGTTATTCACCATTTCACGGGAGCGTGCTATTTTGGAGCTTGACATGTTTAGTATCTATTTACTTGCTGCAACCTAATTTTTTATATTGTACCATTACTATAGGGCTAATTTACTATAAGGTTGTATTGTATATGAGAAGCCAAGAACTACATTTTCCTCTGCCACATTTTGAAAAAGATTTTTAAGAACATGTTTTAAACAAAGAAATTGTGATTAAATATGTTATTTTCTTGGCAGCCCCGTAAATATTACTGTTTGGTATTGAATAAAACTAGAATGATCTACCAGCCCTTTTTGTGATATTATACATAATGTATTTGCTGGCCTTCATTTTATATGAAAGCTTGATATATGGATTTATCTTTAGTATTGACATGTCAGGGAATAGATGCCATAAATCATAAAATGTTTTCCTGCAGTTAGGGTTTCTTCATGCTGGAGGATTTACAACACAACAATGTCTCACTGTTCTACATATTTCACGTTGCTACCATCTGGGATGTGACAGATTATGATAGGAAAGGACCAAAAATAACTGCAATGATTTGACACACAATAATATACAGTTTAATTTACATTGCCAGTAATAGCTTAATGAACTTATTTACTGATAGACAATCAACCCATCTGCGGGGAACATCAAAAGAAAACAGTATGTGGGAATACCGGGGGAGAACACAGTGTGTGTTTTGTTTGAAAATGCAATGCAAACACTCCCACGTGGAAAAGAAACACAAGATTATGTAAATGATAAGATTTGTAGAGATGACTGTTTAAAGGGGTACTTGGAATTTTCTGTTACTACATGCCCTACATGCTATGCCCAGAGCATCCTGTGTCTTTTTAACACCACCATCCACTTTTAGGCAGACACTTCTGTCATTAAAGTGACACTAAACTCAGGAGTAAATTCTTAAAAATGCATTCCAGTACCTTAACTATTAGGGACGCACCGATACCGATACTAGTATCGGTATCAGTGCCGATACCGAGTATTTGGGCGAGCACTCGTACTCGCCCAGATGCTCCAATACCTTTCCCGATACTAGAACTTCCGGCAGTGCCGTGAGGAAAGATGGAGCCGGGAAGCTGGCTCCATGCTGTTTGGCTGGCTCTATGCTGATTGGCCGGGAAGTCGGCTTCCCAGCCAATCAATGTCGACCCGGACAAACAAATCTGATAATATAGCGACACGACCCCCACCCTGCAGACACCTAATTCCCCTCACATAGATCCTTAACATTCTTTAACAAACCAGTCCCTCTGCCAGATCTGCCGTCTCCTGTGTGCACACTGCACAGTGCTCACGTGATCGGCGCTCAGCCTGCTACTGCGCATGCACAGGATTTTGGAAAGAGAGCGCTGGGCAGTCTGCGCATGGGCAGTAGCAGGCTGAGCACCGATCATGTGGGCTTTGTACACAGGAGACATGGGGGAGATCTTGGAGAGCAGTGTCTGCCCACTTGGAGAGCGCTGGCCGAGGGACTGGTATGTTAATGAATGCGGCTAAGGATCTATGTGAGAGAAATTAGGTTCCGGATCGTGTCACCATATTGTCATATCTGTTTAGCCGGCCTCAATACCGATTGGCTGGGAAGTTGGCTTCGGGCCAATCAGCATCCAGTCTGCCAAACAGAATGGAGTCTGCTTCCTGGTCAAGCAAGAAGCCTTCCTGGCTTCCTGATTGCCCGGGAAGATGGCTCTTTGCTACCAGAAGTACCGGTATCGGTACTCGGTATCGACGAGTCCCGAAATACAAGTATCGGTACATGTACTCGATACCGAGAAAACGGTATCAGTGCATCCCTATTAACAAACATGTAGTTTAATTGGGTATCATTTGGCTATAAATCTTCAAATCATCTCTGAATTGGTGCTGACACTGTCCTGCCTTCTGGAGGGGGGCTACTTTTGTTCCCCATAGTCCTTATGCGTGTTGTAAAGTAACCACCACTCCAAGCTCACTCCTGAAATGGAATACAATCTCACATTTAGTTTACTAATTTGTATTGAGATTCTAGTCAATCATGGGAATGATCTTGTAGAGGTGGCTACTTTACAACACATTTACTGCCAGTGAATATTTGGTGAAAGTCGCAAGCTTTTCAAATATGGCGCAAAAAATTGGAAAGAGGGGGCGTCTTTCTATTGAGCCATTTAGTTAAATCATTAAAATTCTTGTGTGTGCAACAAGATATCCTGGTATATCCTGGTATTCAAGTCTATTCTCACAGTATAGCAATAAACCAACCTCTGGCATAT